>NC_069501.1:1279343758-1279493758 GCF_027579735.1 Bombina bombina | reverse complement strand
CCACATAAACACACACACATATATATATATATATATATATACACATATACACACACACACGTACATACATACATACATACACACACTGAGTAGAAAAATAAAAAAAAGAAGGCTATGTACTTATCTAGTGCTACATAGTTCAGATAGCACATTCAATGAAAATGGTGTCAAATAATTATTTACATACATTAGAAAAATAAGGAAAACACTCCAGCAGTCCTTATAGAGTTGTGGAGGTGAGAGGGCAGACTTACATCTCTTACGTTCTGGCAGTGTACAGTCTAGAGAGAACATCTGTAAAACAAACCAGTGACACTTCTGGAACTCTTGTCTGCAGCTGTAAGATGCCCCGCCCCCACAACAACCCGGGAACTGTAGCACATCTCTGAAAGGGGAGGGGGCACAAGTTTAACTTCACTTTGTTAACCCCATGCTTTGACTAGACAGCGTTTCAGGGACAGAGAAGCAGATAAATAGCCTTGATCTTGTCCGGTATTCTTCAGTCAGCTCAGTGGCCAGCTCAGGGGGGGCCACAGGGGGGGCCAGGAACATTTTTACAGGGGCACTGGCCCCTGTGGGCCCCTGTGTAGAACCGCACCTGAACACTGCCTTACCCTGATGAAAAATCAGAAAAGGAGATCCACAAGAAAGAGCAGAAAACTCAGAAACTCTTCTAGCAGAAGAGATAACCAAAAGGAACAATACTTTCCAAGAAAGTAATCTTAATGTCCAGAGAACGCAAAGGTTCAAACGGAGGAGCCTGTAAAGCCCTCAGTACCAAATTGAGACTCCAAGGAGGAGATATTGACTTAATGACAGGCTTGATACAAACCAAAGCCTGTACAAAACAATGAATATCAGAATGAATAGCAATCTTTCTGTGAAAAAGAACAGAAAGAGTAGAGATTTGTCCTTTCAAATAACTTGCAGACAAAACCAACCTGAAAAATTGTAAAATTCTAGGAATTCTAAAAGAATGCCAAAAGAATTTATGAGAAGAACACCAAGAAATGAAAGTCTTCCAAACTCGATAAAAAATCTTTCTAGAGACAGATTTACAAACCTGTAACATAGTATTAATCACTGAGTCAGAGAAACCTCTATGACTAAGAATCAAACGTTCAATCTCCATATCTTCAAATTAAATGATTTGAGATCCTGATGGAAAAATGGGCCTTGAGATAAAAGGTCTGGTCTTAACGGAAATGTCCAAGGTTGGCAACTGGCCATCCGAATGAGATCCGCATACCAAAACCTGTGAGGCCATGCTGGAACCACCAGCAGTACAAACGAACGCTCCATTAGAATTTTTGAAGAACTATAGGCGGAAGATATAGACAGAATGATAATTCCAAGGAAGTGTCAATGCATACGCTACTTCCGCCTGAGGATCCCCGGACCTGAAATAGGCCCCTGGGAAATTCCTTGTTAAGACGAGAGGCCAACAGATCTATTTCTGGAAGCCCTCACATCTGAAAAATTAAAAAACATATCTGGGTAAAGACCATTCTCCCGGATGTAAAGCTTGATTAACAGAGATAATCCGCTTCCCAAACGTCTATACCTGGAAAAAGGACCCCAGAATTTATATAGGAGCTGGATTTAGCCCAAGCAAATATCCGAGATACTTTGTCACAGTCTAAAGACTGATAGTCACACCCTGATGATTGACATACACCACAGATGTGATAATGTCTGAAAAAAACAATAAACGTCTCTTCTTCAAAAGAAACCAACTGAAGAACTCTGGGAATGCACAGAGTTCCAAAATATCAAATGGTAATCTCGCCTCCTGAGATTTCCAAACCTCTTGTGCTGACAGAGAACCTCAGAGAGCCTCCCAACCTAAAAGACTCGCATCTATAGAGATCATGGTCCAGGTTGAAAGAATCGAAGAGACCTGTAGAACTAAATGATGGTGATCTTAACCACCGAATCAAAGATAGATAAACATAGAATTCGAAGATTTAAAAAGTGAAATCCTAGAATCCCTGCACCATTATGCAGCATAAAAAACTGGAAAGGTTTTCTATGAAAATAAGCAAAGGAAAATGAATCCAATGCTGCAGCAATAAGACCTAAATTTCCATGCATATATAGCAACTGAAGGAAATAATAGAGACTGAAGGTACCGACAGACGGAACCCAATAAGAAAAAAAAAAAATCACTTATCTGTTAGAGACAAAGACAGTTACTTAAATAAGGATAGGGGGAAGAGACTGGACAAGAAGGGGTTAAATAGCACTCATTCCTATAATTATTAGTAAATATGTTGATGTATTCAACTATTCAAAAGTATAAAGTTAAGTTAAAACTTAATATTTATTTAACCACGATTAAAAAGAGTGTAAAAGAACAAGAAACTCTCACCAATTGCTAAGTTCCCACAATTACCTCTACACTCACACCAGTGATTATCACCTTGCAATATACCCAGACAGTGAACACAGATTCCACCACCCCCCTGTATTCCTGGCCAGTAACAGGATACGCTGGCTTCAGGTGACAGGGATGGCTTCTATTCTGTGTACAAACGTCCCTTGCAGGATTTGGTGTGAGTAATAAAATAATTAAAAACACTTATGCTCGAATAAGCATACTGTTATGTTAGGCACAAACGCGTTTCGGCCGAGTAGCGGCCTTTCTCAATGTGCTATCTGAATTTGACAAGACGAGTGACTCGTTCACAGCACCTTATAAACCAAACCCCTCTTCATTCCACCCAATCGTAGCGTGCGTTTACATCACGCCCACCTATCAGCGAATCACAAACGATTCAGAATAGCGTGCTATGTGGTTGGAAGTCAGTGACCGATTGGTTGTTATTAGCTTACTGTGGGTCCAATCAGAGATAGCCTTAAGTTATCTACGGTCATAACAGGATGGGCTATAACTTTTACTGTTGCTGTGATCACTCTAAAAATGCCGATTCTATGTGCACCACAATGATTCCATGGGTTTATGGTTACTTAGGTACAATAGTTATTGCAGTAAGTAATTATCCTATACCTAGTATACCAATGAGTTCAAATTATGAACTGTGGCTCAATTGTTTATTATGACTGAGGGCATTAACGGTTCGTGTGTAGAGGACATATGCTGTTTAATAAGTTATAATGAATTGGATATATTTGGTCCAAGTATAAACCAACTTAGACATTTATATAATCATTCGAGAATTCCAAACTAATAAAGTAGCATATCCATTATATCATTATATTATCGTAAGCAAGATAGTACAGTGATCCGTAAAGTACATAAAAAAAGGGGTGTCCTCTCCGGAAATTATTCTGGGTGCACATTAGAATTCGGTTTACTAATGATCATCAAATATAGTTGATATATTTGCAAGAGATAAATATGAAGTGTTCAGTTAAAATTTAGAGGAATGCCCAAAAATTATTATTCTCATTCATGCCATTAGGCATGACAGCATTCAAGTTAAAAATCCATTTCGCCTCTTTTTTCAGAAGGGCTTGTTCCATATCCCTTCCACGTATTCCTGGGCGTATTGTTTCCAGTCCACAGAACTTAAATGTGTTGGTTTTTCCTTCATGACAGTGTAGAAAATGCCTGGCAACACTGGTGATTTGTTTGCCCTTCTCTACATCCTTTGCTGCATTCCTAATTTTGCTTAGGTGCTCAGTGATTCTAACCCCCATTGATCTAGTGGTCATACCTACGTAAAAACAATTGCAGCTGCATGATAGACAATAAATAACATTTGATGTTTTACAAATGATATGATTTTGAATCATCCATTTTTTGTTAAATCTGTCTAACATATATTTCTTTTTAACCATATATGTGCAGTTTTTACAATTACCACATGCTATAGATCCTTTGTAGATCGGAGCTTTTTGGCATTTCTGTCAAAGTGGCTGGAGGTTAGTTGATCACTTAGGTTGTTTGCACGTCTATAGGTGCACAAAGGATTCTGTGGGATAATGGAGTTAAGATGTTCATCTAATTGTAAGATATGCCAGTGTTTGGATAGTATATTGGATACCTGTTGGCTTTGGTTACAATATGTAGATATGAATCTTAACGGATTGGAATTGGATTGTATCCTTTTGGGTCTTAAAAGTTCCTCCCTGTTTTTATGTAGTGCTTTCTGATAGGCTCTCTTAAGAGACTTTCTAGAATAACCCCTTAGAAGTAATCTATTCCTTAATTCATCAGAAGCCTTCTGGAAGGATTCTAGTGATGACGAATTCCTGCGAATCCTCAAATACTCCCCAGTTGGTAAACTCCTAATGGTGTTAGGGTGATGGAAACTGTTGGCATTGAGGATATTGTTTGTTGCCGTGGGCTTTCTAAAGGTTTCTGTCTCTAGATTATTGTTATTTTTACGAATAGATAAATCTAGAAATTCTACCTTATGATCATCACATGTCATAGTTAGATATAATCCAAACGGGTTATCATTAAGTGTAGCAATGAATTCATGGAGTAATTCTATAGAGCCCTCCCATATAAACAAGATATCGTCTATATACCTGGACCAGTGGGTAATGTACTTGGTAAACTGTAGAAGATTATTATGGAAAACTACAGTTTCCTCCCACCAGCCCAGGTATATATTGGCGTAAGTAGGGGCGCAAGATGTCCCCATCGCAGTTCCACACAACTGAAGGTAGAACTTCCCATCAAAAACAAAGTAGTTGTGTTCTAATACAAATTCTAACAGGTTAATGATGAATTGTTTGGTTTCATCTGTTAGGTCTTTGTTTTTTGATAGGAAGTAGGACACTGCCTGACAGCCCCATTTTTTGTCTATACTTGTGTAAAGAGACTCCACGTCGCACGTTACTAATAAAGATTCTGGTCTTACAGTCAGTGTATTAATTTTATTTAGTACATGCATAGTGTCTCTAGTGTGGGAGGGCAAAGCATCCACTATATACCTAAGTCTAGCATCCACATATCTACTGGCCTTTTCCGTCATGGATCCAATGCCAGAGACAATGGGTCTTCCCGGTGGGCATTCCAGATTTTTATGGATCTTAGGAAATAAATAGAGTGTTGCTATTGTAGGGTGTTTAACATCTAGAAATTGCTGTTCTTTTTTGTCAATTATGCCTTCAGCAGCTGCTGCACAAATCAATTTTTTATACTATTTTAGAAATTCCTCCGTTGGGTTCCAAAAAAGATTTTTATAATTTTTAGGGTTATTTAATTGTTTTTTTACCTCAGTGGTGTACATGTTAGTGGGCCAAATAACAATATTCCCTCCCTTGTCACTCTGTTTTATTTGGACATCAGTCCATTGTTTCATAGATTTAAGGGCTAGTTTTTCCTCTTCAGAAAGATTATCAGCTAATATGTCCATTTCTGGTGGAATTGCTAATATGTCTTTACACACTAAATCAAGAAATGTTGCAGTGTTATGTGAGGTACTAGGTGGAGGTATGAATTTGGATTTGGTTTTTAATACATCACGCCACTTTGTATCACTGTACATAGTCTCTTTGGGATCCCTTTCAGACTCTTCTAGAAGGAAGATAAGATCTTGTATTGCTTTCGCATCATTACTATCTAAACCCTCTGTATCTGAACTGGAGGAAAAATATTTTTTCAATAGTATTTTTGTTGCAAATAGGTGTACGTCTTTGATGGTCTCAAACTTGTCAAGTTGGGCTGTGGGAACAAATGACAGGCCTTTCTTTAAAACTGTGATCTGAGTCTCAGTTAAAATTTTATCAGATAAATTAATTATGTTTAGTTCTTTTTGACTTGTTTCTTTTTGGGGAATGATTTCTGATTGAATTTGACTTGTTTTCTGGTTTTGGGTCTGTTTACCTCTGCGAGTTCTACGCCTAAAGGGATCTCCCCAATATTATTGTGTGGGGTGATTCTCCTGCGTAGGATTGATTTGGGTCTCCCTTCATCTTCAGAATTGTCACCGTCTGTGGTGTCACAGTCTCTATCAGAATAGTCTGATTCTATATTACTGGGTTTAATATTCCATGAGTAAACAGATTTATTAGCATAATCGGTCAAGTCTCTGTCAATCTTTTTTTCTTTTTTATTTGCAATGTATTTAGCAAACCTCTCTACTTCTTCCTTGGTTTTAGCATAGGATTTCTGAAAGTCCTCTTTAGACTCATATTGTTTAAGTTCACTGCCTATTTTGGTTATTTCCTCATTCAGCTCACTTAATTTGTCCATTTCATGCTCTACCAGATATCCTATAAGTTTGAATGAGCATTCAGACAGGGCATCTTCCCATTTGGATTTAAGTGTGGGTTTAAGATCTTGGAATGTTGGAAACATTTTTAACCTTAGGCCTCTAGGTATAACTTGGTTGTCCTTATAGAAATTAAACATTCCTATGTTCCATTGTCTCTTAATCTGACGTTTGCGAATGCGTTTTAAATTTTTAAGTGATAATAACCATTCCCCTATTAGTGTGTTATCAATTGTATTTTTACTTTGTAAGTCAATTGTTAATTTTTTAATATCCTCAGACCATTGGAGCATTTCTGCTCCCAGATCAAAGCCTGCCATGTTTGGTAAGTGGTAGTAATTGAAATCACGTGCTCAAAAACTAAAGAAAAAATGTGGTTTACCCACCAAGTTATATCTAGAGAGGACACCCCTTTTTTTATGTACTTTACGGATCACTGTACTATCTTGCTTACGATAATATAATGATATAATGGATATGCTACTTTATTAGTTTGGAATTCTCGAAAGATTATATAAATGTCTAAGTTGGTTTATACTTGGACCAAATATATCCAATTCATTATAACTTATTAAACAGCATATGTCCTCTACACACGAACCGTTAATGCCCTCAGTCATAATAAACAATTGAGCCACAGTTCATAATTTGAACTCATTGGTATACTAGGTATAGGATAATTACTTACTGCAATAACTATTGTACCTAAGTAACCATAAGCTCATGGAATCATTGTGGTGCACATAGAATCGGCATTTTTAGAGTGATCACAGCAACAGTAAAAGTTATAGCCCATCCTGTTATGACCGTAGATAACTTAAGGCTATCTCTGATTGGACCCACAGTAAGCTAATAACAACCAATCGGTCACTGACTTCCAACCACATAGCACGCTATTCTGAATCGTTTGTGATTCGCTGATAGGTGGGCGTGATGTAAACGCACGCTACGATTGGGTGGAATGAAGAGGGGTTTGGTTTAATTCAGATAGCACATTGAGAAAGGCCTACTCGGCCGAAACGCGTTTGTGCCTAACATAACAGTATGCTTATTTGAGCATAAGTGTTTTTAATTATTTTATTACTCACACCAAATCCTGCAAGGGACGTGTGTACACAGAATAGAAGCCATCCCTGTCACCTGAAGCCAGCGTATCCTGTTACTGGCCAGGAATACAGGGGGGTGGTGGAATCTGTGTTCACTGTCTGGGTATATTGCAAGGTGATAATCACTGGTGTGAGTGTAGAGGTAATTGTGGGAACTTAGCAATTGGTGAGAGTGTCTTGTTCTTTTACACTCTTTTTAATCGTGGTTAAATAAATATTAAGTTTTAACTTAACTTTATACTTTTGAATAGTTGAATACATCAACATATTTACTAATAATTATAGGAATGAGTGCTATTTAACCCCTTCTTGTCCAGTCTCTTCCCCCTATCCTTATTTAAGTAATTATATCAAGGGTTAGCACCAGGGAATATCATATCCCTTTTTCCTACCATATTATTTTTCACAGTGCTAGACTTAACTATTTCTTTAGAGACAAAGACAGTGACACAATCTATCTGGAAACCTAAAAAAGGTAACCCTTGTGTGAGGAATCAAGAGCTTTTGATAAAAAGATCCTCTAACCATGTCTTGAAAAAACAAAATTGAATCATATGAGATTCCGTAGTCTCAGAAAATAAAAATAATCTGAATGAAAACAGAAATGAAGATATGCATCTATTGTATCTAATGAAAACAAATAATGCTATCACTGACCAAAAAAAGTCAGAATAGACCATATAAATACCAATCTTAAAGATGATACATTTATATAATAAAAAGATTTTCTATCTTTGGAACAATGAATAGTTTGAATAAAACCCCAAAACCCAGATCCTAAAAATGGAACTGGAATAAATACCCCAGAAGATTCCAGATCTGAGCAGCGCTTGATCCTCAACAGGTGATCAACCGCACTTCAACATTACCCAAAATATATGGGACTGAAACACATTAAGGAAAGTGTTAGCCTTACTGGAATAGCTGGAATATAATAGAGAGAAAAAGACTTCTCACAGACGGTTTTACTTCAAATTTTATTTTGTACCCAAAATCTAAGAATTTTGGACCGAATAGAACTTAATTTTGAAGCCCAGAGTAACAGTTAAGAATTGAATCCAATATGAATCAAATAATTGATTATCTTGGAAAAAAAGAAATAAGGATTTTTTAGAAATCACAAAATTTCTTCTAGCTAAAAACAGCTAAAGACATAGATTAAACCTCATTTGTGAAAATATTCAATAAAAATGAAGAAACAAATAAAATTATTAGCATGTTAATCCAGTTAAGGGACCAGAACACACCGGACTTGCATAAACAAAAATGCAAGACAAATGCAACAGCACCCAGTCTGAACCTCAAATGAGCAGTAGACTTTGTCCCTTAACAATGCTAAATAATACATAATCTGATACTTGATCTTTAAAGTAAATAGAAAGAATGGAGCAAAAGCAACATCATCCAAATAAATTACAGGTCCAAGAAAAGTACCTGAAAATAAAATGTTTTCCTTAAATAGCATACAACCATTTAAAAAGAAAATAAATACTATTTTGCTATAGAAACAATAGCATAATTTAGCAGGAGTAGAGATAGCCCCATTAAATTGGAGAACCCTCAAAATTGAATTTAACTGCCGGCAAAGAATATAATTTAATCCAAAGTAAAAGTGATATAAACCAGCTATAATATCCAAAAATATTGTATTCCGGTAACCTTTAGATCTTGTTAGTATTTAATTTGCATTCTAAGTAGTAGAAGACTCGTTTCCAAACATTAATAGGATGTGATATTTCTCTTGTTCCAGGGTATAGAGGTGGTAATAGTATTTAGTTGAGACTTTTACTCTCTCTATGAGTAGATTCCAGGTTTTCCAAGTAGAAGTAGAATTGTATTGTATTATATCCAGTAAAAATTCAGAAAGTTACCTTGATTCTCACAGCCTGTAGTTTAGAAGTTCAGCAGCATCTTGTTTTCATCGTCAAATTTATAATCCTGTATTATCTCCAAAAAGATTGTATTCCAACGTCTTTCTGTGCTGTGTGTCTCACTGCACACAGAGAGACTTATCTCTCGCATACACCCCTGATAAGACTTTACACCCCACCCTAATCATTTCTCCTTTCTCTTTGGAATCTAAATTTCTAAATCACCTGTTTAGTGTTTATTGACCCATTTCCACTCATCTTTATTTGCAATGACCATAGAAGAAAATAAAAAGCAAGCACACAAGGTTTCATTGACGTGTTTATTTTCAGCATCTTCCCAACATGTCTCCCAATGATTTGGAGGTCTGATGCTGAGCCAGTTGGGAAAAGCAGCTCCTACACACTTGCTAGTTAGTATACAAGCTGCACCACCGAGACGGCTCAGTCTCAATAGTAAAGCAGCAAACACTCATGGCTTTATCACTCACCAAAGCCCACAAATAAGATACATCATTGCCCCAATGCCAGTGATCATCAATGTAATGAAGACTATGGAACAGCTTCCAATAGGCATGCATGTGATAGGGCACTGCTGGAAACCAAGATTGTTGGGATAATTGTCATTCACAAAGGTGGGGTAAGAAGAGCATTGTCCGATTTATAAGAAAAATATAAAAATCACAAAACTTGGTTCCCAGCCATTTAAAAAAAAAAAGGGGGGGGGGCGCAAAATAATTTTACAGAATAAAAATAAAATGACACATGATTGCATTAAAAACAATTAGAAGAAATATACAATAAAAATAAATTCCCTTTTTAACAAATCACAATAAAAACAATATATCAAGTAACGTGCAAATTAGAAGGTGGGATTGAAAAAAAAGATTTGCGCAACAAAATATAACAAGCTGATTGGCTGCGAGACTCACTCGCTACGTAATGGCAACATAAAAATAAGAGAAGCTTTATCAATAAACCCAGCAAGTTATGTGCAAAATAATGGGGGAGGAGGAGATTATATAACATTCAGTAGGATCAACAACACTTTACTGTCCATTCAAATAGAAATAAAAATGACAGCCTCGACTACAAGGGCTATTTCTTGTAAGAACTAAACCGATCAATATCATTTAAAAAGGTACCCATAAGCACCTCGTGCATTTGTACAGAAAATTGTGTTTGTCTGATGCTTCGTAGAGAGGCCAAAAAGCAAACTGCTGCAAATTGTCTAAACCAGCTAATTGAATTGCAGCATTTTGAAGGAACCCTAGGTTACAGAATGCAATTTTTGGCCTTTCTAGCGAGTATGGAGAAAGCACATTTTTTTCACAAGGTGTGTTTAATGTCCCTTTAAAAGAGAAAAGTTAGCGATCAAATAGTGAACGTAACTTCTTCTACATCCTTAGCGGCCAACGGGGTGTAAGGAAGGACATTACTACTAAACCTACAGGCACTGAAGGGTCATATCTACTGCATAATGTTATGGTGTATCAATAACTAAACTTGTCATATATACATGTTTTGCACCATGCAAAGGGATTTTGGTGAGCACCTGTTTTTGGGACATTGAAAAAATGACATTGACGCACTGAGCTCGAAAAATGCATAAATATACATTCAAGGTCAGCTGATCGCGGATTCTGCAAATCCTCCCTGTATTACATAAATTCACACGTTTACCAAAGGTAGTTTTTGTTTACAAAGTATGATTGCAATTTATGATCACAAAACAATAAAATCCAGGGACCTTGATAAACTTTAACGGATTTAATCTGATCCAAATTTATAGGCAAAACGATTAAATGTATATTACTCTGCGGGATTATATAGATTATGGAGCTAAAATGCTTATGAGTGTACAGCTGCACTATTTAAATCCCATAAACACACTCGCTGCACGTTTAGCATTACCCGCGGAACTGTGCAGTAGGGTTTTAGAGCAGGAACAATCCAGTGCCGCCTATATGGTGGGCGTCCACGATAACCTGCGCAGAACAGTAAAGCCCCTGGCTATTCCGCTCACAGCTTGACAAACTGAAATAATTACAGGTGCATATTTTATAAAAAGTCATCTAAGCACATTTTTTTATCTACTAAATGAAATGAAAGACCTCAGACTTTTTGGCACATTAAAAAAATCCCATATCTTATTCAGTGTAGTCTCCTCACAGTGTACACATAATGCTCATGCATGAAGAAAATATGCTAAATACTCTGGGGTACCGTTGTGTCTGTCATCTTGTTAAAGGCAAAGATCCTCTTAATTGCAACCACTGTCACTACACCCATTAAGGGACATGCTCACAATCTCCTACTGTTTCTGTTGGTCTATGGTGACAGTGATTGTAGGCATCAAACCTATTACGAATGTCCAGCTAACAAAGGCATCATGTGACTGTTGTGTCACTGGCTCTATAACTTCCTCACCCTCTAAACCGACAGCACAAGGTTCAGCCTCCAGCAATAAAATGTTCAACAGATTATTTCCACTGAGAACACATTGCAAAACAAGCCCCTCGTACCACTGACTTAATTTCATACAGAAATATACCGATACTCCTGGTAATGGAGGGCACAAAGCTTACTATAGCGAGATCACTGACCGCCCTTCTACACCATAACTGTAATGTACAGTAAAACAACAAGATATAATTGACACGCAGCATCTTCTTCATCTATATCATCCTCACATGAAGCTATTGTTACTGAGCTACCCCATGTGACTATTAAGAGTATACACGTGTTTGCGTGTGTATATACATATATAAACTCACACACACACAGATAACACACAGATACATGTACATATACTTAAGGACATCTCTAGAGAAGAAAAAAAAACAATTTGATTCAAGTAAAGTTAAAATCAACCGATTCCCTCCCTGCCTTGCTCTTGATTGTTATAAAAAGTTGAACGACTGACATCGTAGTGTGTAAACTCAGATATTAAAAGGTGTTTCTGAGCTCTGGCAGGGATTGGCAGTAATAAATTAAGTGTGCAGATTGTAAGAGGTCCAAAGTTCAGTTGATGTTGGAGCCTCCTCTTCCTCGAGTGGACGCCATAGATAAGATGACAAAGAGTTGTTTGTACAGATGTCACCTTCTGCTTGGACCGTCTATGAAGTCTCAACATTAATGTGTTTTGGAAAAGGTTCAGATAAAATTATGTACATCATGCCGTAAAATTCATACTAAAATGAAGAGGGGGTCTCTGTTATTATAGTTATTCTCTAGTTCCAGTTACACCCTGTGTTCTGATAAAGTACTTTTCTTTGTTCTGACATGAGAGCTGTTACACCAGATAGTGCAGAGGACGTAAACTTCAGATGTATCAGCCCTTAAGACGATACAAAGGACCACCAGAAAAAAAGATAAAACATCTCTCAACCTCAGTAGATCCTTCTCCTGTATCCATTGCAAGCTTAGGGAAGTCAATGTCACTCTTCTGTGTCTGCCAGCAGATATGGTGAGGTGACTGCATGTTCTTGTGCAATGGCTGCTAGCTCCTTCATAAACTCTGTGAATATGACTGCGCAGTAAACCGCGTTCTTTACCCGCAGGGCCTCGTTCTGCTTCTCTGCAGAGCTTTTAAAGATAGATGCCCCAGACAGAGCGTGGAGGACCTGCCCATCTCGTACATGCTGAAACGCCATCTGAGCCGCCTGGCGGGCCCGTGTGGGGCTATTTGTGTGACGCAGGATTAACTCTCCAATGGACGGTTTGCGGCTCTTTACTGTGTAAAACAAAAATAAGCAAGAATTTAGGGATCACATCACAAAAAAGGAAACATTTAGTTTAGTTTTTATATTACATATTAACAATTGCATGCTATAAATGAGAGTCTGCCCTAAAATGCTTTAGCAGTAACAGATGCAGGGGCGATACAGCAGCTCAGCATTGGGATAAGAAGAAACCAGAGAAGAGAGCACTGCTTGTAAACCGCATAATCCATCTCATCACAGTAATCACCACACCGTGAGCTTCAGACCAGTGTTAATTTTGTCGACTAAAACTAGACTAAAATGACTATAAAACTAAAGAAATTCTGATGACTAAACTATGACTAAAACTAAATAAAAATTTGCTGACAAAAACATTTTATGCAAGGTGTTATAATCAATCCATATCTAATTACTGCTCTTTTGTAAAATTTACGAAACTTCATTTTATTAAATTTTAAGATAAATAAAGACATGTTATATACCACAACAGTTAAATCTGTATTGCATGTTCAAACCTTAATACCATAAATAAAAACAGGTTAATAAACCTTTACTCCAGGAGTTTATAATGAGTTTGGAAGTTCTAGAGCAGTGCTAATATCGTTGCCGAAACTTTTTCGAATCTGTGAACAATCAATTGATTCTTCCTATAGAAATAAGCATAACCCACAAGTATGGGTTTAAGTTATGCTGTGCCTGTGCTATCTGCAGAAACTTTTTGCTGTGTTGAGTTACTTGATACTTGTTTTAATTATTAACAGAGAACTGTTAAAGTTTTTATATTAGGTAATATGTGCAATACAGCTTACAGGTTTTTTTTTATATTTTAAAGTTGCACTTCTGTTTTTTTATGAAACTTGGTTTTATTTAATTGTAAGTTTAATAAAGATGTTACATATCACAACGGCTAAATCTGTGTCTGTATTGCATGTTTAAACCTTAATACCATAAATATTAACATGTGTTATGTTTACTCCTGGAGTATGCAATCAGTTTGCAAATGATAGAGAAATGCTTAAATAACGCATTACACTTTAACTAAACCCCTTAGATTTTAGTTGACTAAAATCTACTGGGATTTAGTCGACTAAAATACGACTAAAACTAAAATGGCATTTTAGTCAAAAGACTAAAACTAAGACTAAATTGAAATTTGCCGTCAAAATTAACACTGCTTCAGACATACATCACTCTCATCTGACAATGGTGATGACCATATGGCTGCTTTCCACAGGAGAATATATAAATACTGAAAATATTATGAACAATATTATTTCACGTGATCTATGGGGAAGTCATTGAGCCGAGATGTCAAATTAATTACAAATGTTGTTCACCCAACATGTTTGTGTATCTATGTATGTATCTATGTATGTATGTGTGTGTGTGTGTGTATATACATATACAGTATCTCAAAAAAGTGAGTACACCCCTCACATTTTTGTAAATATTTTATTATATCATTTTATGTGACAACACTGAAGAAATTACACTTTGCTACAATGTAAAGTAGTGAGTGCACCGCCTGTATAACAGTGTAAATTTCCTGTCCCCTCAAAATAATTCAACACACAGCCATTAATGTCTAAACCGTTGGCAACAAAAGTGAGTAAACCCCTAAGTGGAAATGTCCAAATTGGGCCCAATTAGTCATTTTCCCTCCCCGGTGTCATGTGACTTGTTAGTGTTACAATGTCTCAGGTGTGAATGGGGAGCAGGTGAGTTAAATTTGGTGTTATCGCTCTCACACTCTCATACTGGTCACTGGAAGTTCAACATGGCACCTCATTGCAAAGAAAGTATCTAAAAAAGAAAATTTATCTAAAAAAGAAAATTTATGCTTACCTGATAAATTTGTTTCTTTTTAGACACAATGAGTCCACTGATTTCATCCTTACTTGTGGGATTACGCCTACTGGTCACCAGGAGGAGGCAAAGAGCACCACAGCAGAACTGTATATATAGCTCCTCCCTTCCCTCCCACTCCAGTCATTCGACCGAAGTTAGGAAGCGAAAGGAAAAGCCAAGGTGCAGAGGTGTCTGAAGTTTCACAAATAATTAATAACCTGTCTCATAGAACAGGGCGGGCCGTGGACTCATCGTGTCTAAAAAGAAACAAATTTATCAGGTAAGCATAAATTTTCTTTTCTTTTTAAAGATACGATGAGTCCACGGATTTCATCCTTACTTGTGGGATACAATACCAAAGCTAGAGTACACGGATGAAAAGGGAGGGACAAGACAGGGAACCTAAACGGAAGGCACCACTGCTTGAACCTTTCTCCCAAAAACAGCCTCAGCCAAAGCAAAGATATCAAATTCATAAAATTTAGAAAAAAGGATTGAAGAGAAGACCAAGTAGCAGCCTTGCAAAACTGCTCAACTGAAGCAGAATATGTGAATGTCCATGAGGAAGCAACAGCCCTGGTGGAATGAACATAACTCTTTCTGGAGACTGCTGTCCAGCAAGCTCATAAGCAAAAAATCGCTTGAAAATAAAACTTTTAAAAACGCGGACTACGACCAAAAAAAAAAAGTAAAAGACGTTCCTTCCGAGAAGAAAAATTAGAACCCAAGGAAGGAACGACAAACTCCTAAGTAATGTTCTTGTCTGAAAACAACCTTAGTAAGAAAACTAAGTTTAGTAGAGAACACCACCTTATCCGAATGAAAAATAAGGTAAGGCGAATTATATTGTAATGCCGAAAGCTCAGACACTCATCGAGCAGAAGAAATGACAACAAGAGAAAACTTTCCAAGATAATAACTTAAGATCTATGGAATGCATAGGCTCAACAGAACCCCTTAAAGAACTTTAAGATCTAAATTCAAACTCCATGGAGGAGCAATTGGTTTAAACACAGGCCTGACTCTAATCAGAGCCTGACAAAAGAATTGAACATCTGGAACATCTACCAGCCGCTTGTGTAACAAAATAGATAAAACAGAGATCTGACCCTTTAGGGAACTCACTGATAAACCCTTCTCCAATCCTTCTCGGAGAAAAGATAAAATTCTAGGAATCCCAACTTTACTCCATGAGCAACCCTCGGATTCACACCAATAAAGATAGTTATGCCCTATCTTATGGAAAAAC
Organism: Bombina bombina; assembly: GCF_027579735.1. Lineage (NCBI taxonomy): Eukaryota > Metazoa > Chordata > Amphibia > Anura > Bombinatoridae > Bombina > Bombina bombina. Next base: position 1,279,477,771 of record NC_069501.1, on the reverse strand, counting down.
TTCCTAGTTACAGGCTTACATACCTGAATTAAGGCATCTATGACCGAATCAGAAAAACCTCGCTTGTATAGGATCAAGTGCCCAATCTCCAAGCAATCAGCTTCAGAGAAACTAGATTTGGGTGGAAAAAAGGGACCCTTAATAAGAAGTCCTTCCTTAACGGAAGTGTCCAGGGTGCAGAGATGACATGACCACCAGAACTGCATACCAAATCCTGCGAGACCACGCAGAAGAGAGGAGAATCACTGATGCCTCCTCCTATATGATTTGAACAATCACCCGGGAAGAAGCGCAAACGGGGGAAATAGATATTCTAGGCTGAGGGACCAAAGAACTGTCAAGGTAGCTATCAGCTCGGACTGGGGGCCCTAGACTTGGACCCGTATCCCAGAAGCCTGGCATTCTGACAAGATTCCAAGTGATCCAACTCCAGCCGACCCCATTTGAAAATCAGGTTGGAAAATACTACCGAACGGAGTTCCCACTCTCCCGGATGAAAAGTCTGTCTACTCAGAAAATCCGTTTCCCAAGTGTCCATCCCTGAGATATGGACCGCTGACAGATAACAAAAATGAGCCTCCGCCCACTGGAGAATCTTGGCTAACTCAGCCATCGTCAAGGAGCATCTTGTTCCCCCCTGATGATTGATGTAAAACCGTCGTCATATTGTCCGTCTGAAAACAGAAGAAACAGGACGAAAGCCCACTGAGGCCAAACCAGAAGAGCCTTGAAGCTCGCTCTCCGTTCCAGGGAGTCTAAAAAAAAAAAAAAAGAACAGACTCCGCCTGAGTCCACACCCTGTTAATCATGTTCCCTGGGATAGGTGCATAGTCTTCGTTCCATTGCCTGAGTATGCTTAACTGCATAGGCCTGAAGTGGAACTAACAAACGGAATTGTAAGAGTCACAAGACACTGCTCATTTTATCAACCTTGGAAGCATGAAAGGTAGAGTGGACTTCATCGGAGATTGAACCTGCAACCCTTGGGTTGTTACAGAGTTCAGCCACAGTGCCTTAGCATGCTGAGCTATCTGTCCGGCTATTGTCACCATCAGTCCGATTACTCCTATATACTGAGCCACTGAAGGTCGAGAAGTGGACTGAAGGACTAGAACAGTATAGATAGCACTTAATTTCCTGACCTCAGTCAGAAAAATCTTCATTGTTATTGAAGTAGTCATGATTCCTAAGAAAACTACCCATGTGCCTGGGACTAAGGAACACTTTTCCAAAGACACCTTCCACCCGTGAGATCACGGGAAGTATGTCCGTGTAAATCCTGCTTGTTGCAAGTATGACACTTGGCTTAGGATATCAGCCACATAGGGCGCCATTTCCAGTAAAGGCAAACCCTAGAACTTGAGACGATTCTCGTGAACGGCACATGAAGGCACTTGTCCTTGAATCCACCGTTGTCATAAATTGACCCTCTAGGCTCAAGGGAGGAATAAAACAAATTAAGAGTTTCCATCCTGAAGGACAGTACCCTTCTTAAAAAATTGGCCTGAGGATTCCCCTTTTTTTTTCGAGAACCACAACCCGATCGGTAACCCCAGATCCAGTACCAGTATTAGAACTGGAACAACCACTCCCAGGTCTGAGAGGTCTTCTACGCAGTGTAAAGACGTCTCTCCTTTTGTCTGATCTTCAGACAAGTCTAAAAGCAGAAACTGCCTCTGAGAGGAAAACATTTGAGCTCAAAACCAAACTTGTGCGAAAAAAATGGAGAGTCAGCACTCTACAAGATCCAATTCCGGACCGGGGCATGTGCTCCATGCTGTTTTTTAATCAACAGCAGGCTATGTGTTTTTTTTTTTTTTTTTTTTTATTAATGTTCGTCAAGCCAGGTCCCAACAATGTTTGCTCCTGGCAAGGAATCACAAAAATCTTAGTTTTAGAACATATATCCGTAAAACAAGGCTCTAACCATAAGGTCCCAAGAGCTGGAACAGAGCCACCTATGCTCCCAGTTTGAGAACTGGAAGGTAAGAAATTGAAATAAAGGAATTAGCCAATATGAAAGCCTTTATCCAGTCCTGGATTTTATCCAGAGAAGCTACTGATTAATAGCATCAGACAACGCATCAAAACAATATGCTGTCGCACTAGCGCCAGTAGCAAAGTACACAGATGGTTGCCATTGTAAACCCCGGCGTATGTCCCATTCCATAGGACTATCCTCTAAGGGAATAGAAGTTCTCGTAGTGATAGTTGAAACTACACCTTCTCCCCTAAGGGATGTCGTCCAGCCTCCTTAGCTGAGTCGGCTATGGGAGACAGACTTATAAATATAGGGAATGCCTAAGGTAACATTCCATCTGAAACTGAGATTCTCAGTAACATGGAGAAACCCTTTAGAATAGCAATTCCTCTAGCAACGCAGGGCACTGCATGTGGGCCATAGAATTTCGACGGAAACTATAGGAGAAATTTGTGGCCATTGTTAACAGACTCCCGTAGAGGGAGTAGATTCAAAAAGAGAAAATAAATTTGAATAAATTTTAATACATTTTTCACATAGGAAACGATACTGTGCCTATAAATCTGAAAAGGAACTCTATTCTCGTGTGTGTTTGTTACATCCTCAGTCACATGGGATGAATAAATAAATAAGCAGCTGAAATGCATTCATTATAATGTACTCAGAACAAAAAGGTTATTGTCTCTTTAAATCTTAAAGAACTAATTTTTATGTGTTTTTGTACCATCCTACGTCCCAAAGGACGATTTAACAAATAAACAGCCGCAATTCTTTTAATAAAATTTACACCGAAATGTTTTTACTGTCTCTTTAAATTTAAAAAGAACATTTTATTTCTGTTGTGCAGAACAACCCAATAAAAATATTTATATTGTTGTAAATAGACAACGCTATGTACATCAAAAAAACATAATTTATGCTTACCTGATAAATTTATTTCTCTTGTGGTGTATCCAGTCCACGGATCATCCATTATTTATGGGATATTCTCCTTCCCAACAGGGAGCTGCAAGAGGATCACCCACAGCAGAGCTGTCTATATAGCTCCCCTCCTAACTGCCACTACCAGTCATTCGACCGAAGACAAGCAAGAGAAAGGAGAAACTATAGGGTGCAGTGGTGACTGTAGTTTAAAAATTAAAAAACACCTGCCTTAAAATGACAGGGCGGGCCGTGGACTGGATACACCACAAGAGAAATAAATTTATCAGGTAAGCATAAATTATGTTTTCTCTTGTAAGGTGTATCCAGTCCACGGATCATCCATTACTTGTGGGATACCAATACCAAAGCTATAGGACACGGATGAAGGGAGGGACAAGGCAGGCACTTAAACGGAAGGCACCACTGCCTGCAAGACCTTTCTCCCAAAAATAGCCTCCGAAGAAGCAAAAGTATCAAATTTATAGAATTTTGAAAAAGTATGAAGCAAAGACCAAGTCGCCGCCTTACAAATCTGTTCAACAGAAGCCTCATTTTTAAAAGCCCATGTGGAAGCTACCGCTCTAGTAGAATGAGCTGTAATCCTTTCAGGAGGCTGCTGGCCAGCAGTCTCATAAGCTAAGCGTATTATACTCCTTAGCCAAAAAGAAAGAGATTGCCGAAGCCTTTTGGCCTCTCCTCTGTCCAGAGTAGACAACAAACAATGCAGATGTTTGACGAAAATCTTTAGTAGCTTGTAAATAAAACTTTAAAGCACGAACCACGTCAAGATTGTGTAAAAGACGTTCCTTCTTTGAGGAAGGATTAGGACACAGTGACGGTACAACAATCTCCAGATTGATATTTTTATTAGATACCACCTTAGGTAAAAAAACAGGTTTGGTACGTAACACTACCTTATCTGCGTGAAAAATGAGATAAGGGGAATCACATTGTAAAGCAGATAACTCCGAAACTCTTCGAGCTGAGGAGATAGCTACTAAAAACAGAACCTTCCAGGATAAGAGCTTAATATCTATGGAATGCAAAGGTTCAAACGGAACCCCTTGAAGAACCTTAAGAACTAAATTTAAACTCCAAGGCGGAGCAACAGGTTTAAACACAGGCTTGATTCTGACTAAAGCCTGACAAAACGCCTGCACGTCTGGAACCTCAGCCAGACGTTTGTGCAAAAGAATAGACAGTGCAGAAATCTGTGCTTTTAAGGAACTAGCTGACAAACCCTTCTCCAATCCTTCTTGGAGAAAAGATAATATCCTAGGAATCCTGACCTTACTCCATGAGTAACCCTTGGATTCACACCAATGAAGATATTTACACCATATCTTATGATAGATTTTCCTGGTGACAGGCCTTCGCGTCTGTATTAAGGCATCAATGACCTACTCGGAGAAACCACGCTTTGATAAAATCAAGCGTTCACTCTCCAAGCAGTCAGCCGCAGAGAAATTAGATTTGGATGGTTGAAAGGACCCTGAAGTAGAAGGTCCTGCCTCAGAGGCAGAGTCCATGGTGGAAAGGATGACATGTCCACCAGATCTGCATACCAAGTCCTGCGTGGCCACGCAGGTGCTATCAAAATTACCGATGCTCTCTCCTGTTTGATCTTGGCAATCAGACGAGGGAGCAGAGGAAACGGTGGAAACACATAAGCCAGGTTGAAGGACCAAGGCGCTGCTAGAGCATCTATCAGCGCTGCCTTGGGATCCCTGGACCTGGATCCGTAACAAGGAAGCTTGGCGTTCTGGCGAGACGCCATGAGATCCAGTTCTGGTTTGCCCCAATGTTGAATCAACTGTGCAAACACCTCCGGATGGAGCTCCCACTCCCCCGGATGAAAAGTCTGTTGACTTAGAAAATCTGCCTCCCAGTTCTCTACTCCTGGGATATGGATAGCTGATAGATGGCAAGAGTGAATCTCCGCCCATTGAATTATCTTTGAAACTTCCAACATCGCTAGGGAACTCCTTGTTCCCCCTTGATGGTTGATGTAAGCTACAGTCGTGATGTTGTCCGACTGAAATCTGATGAACCTCACTGCCGCTAGCTGAGGCCAAGCCTGAAGAGCATTGAATATCGCTCTTAGTTCCAGAATGTTTATTGGAAGGAGTGCCTCCTCCTGAGTCCACGACCCCTGAGCCTTCAGGGAGTTCCAGACTGCACCCCAGCCAAGAAGGCTGGCATCTGTTGTTACTATTGTCTAATCTGGCCTGCGGAAGGTCATACCTTTGGACAGATGGACCCGAGATAGCCACCAGAGAAGAGAATCCCTGGTCTCTTGATCCAGATTTAGTAGAGGGGACAAATCTGTGTAATCCCCATTCCACTGACTGAGCATGCAGAGTTGCAGCGGTCTGAGATGTAGGCGGGCAAACGGAACTATGTCCATTGCCGCTACCATTAAGCCGATTACTTCCATACACTGAGCCACCGAAGGGCGAGAAGTATAATAAAGAACACGGCAGGAATTTAGAAGTTTTGACAACCTGTCCTCTGTCAGGTAAATCCTCATTTCTACAGAATCTATCAGAGTTCCCAGGAAGGAAACTCTTGTGAGAGGGGATAGAGAACTCTTCTTTTCGTTCACTTACCACCCATGAGACCTCAGGAATGCCAGAACAATGTTCATATGAGACTTGGCAATTTGGAAATTCGACGCCTGTATCAGAATGTCGTCTAAGTAAGGGGCTACTGCTATGCCCCGCGGCCTTAGGACCGCCAGAAGTGAACCCAGAACCTTCGTAAAGATTCTTGGTGCCGTAGCTAACCCAAAGGGAAGAGCCACAAACTGGTAATGCCTGTCTAGGAAGGCGAACCTGAGAAACCGATGATGATCTTTGTGTATCGGAATGTGAAGATAAGCATCCTTTAAGTCCATGGTAGTCATGTATTGACCCTCCTGGATCATAGGTAGGATGGTTCGAATAGTCTCCATCTTGAAAGATGGGACCCTGAGAAATTTGTTTAGGATCTTGAGATCTAAGATTGGTCTGAAGGTTCCCTCTTTCTTGGGAACCACAAAGAGATTTGAATAGAAGCCTTGCCCCTGTTCCTCCTTTGGAACTGGGTGGATCACTCCCATAACTAGGAGGTCTTGAACACAATGTAAGAATGCCTCTCTCTTTATCTGGTCTGCAGATAATTGTGAGAGGTGAAATCTTCCTTTTGGGGAAGAAGCTTTGAAGTCCAGAAGATATCCCTGGGACACAATTTCCAACGCCCAGGGATCCTGGACATATCTTGCCCAAGCCTGGGCGAAGAGAGAAAGTCTGCCCCCTACTAGATCCGTTACCGGATCGGGGGCTGATCTTTCATGCTGTCTTAGAGGCAGCAGCAGGCTTCTTGGCCTGCTTACCTTTGTTCCAGGCCTGGTTAGGTCTCCAGACCGGCTTGGACTGGACAAAATTTCCCTCTTGTTTAGCATTTGAGGGAGTTGATGCCGCGCTTGTCTTTCGAAAGGCATGAAAATTAGTTTGTTTAGTCCTTAATTTATTAGACCTATCCTGAGGAAGGGCATGACCTTTTTCCTCCAGTAATATCAGAAATGATCTCCTTCAGTCCAGGCCCGAATAGGGTCTGCCCCTTGAAGGGAATGTTGAGAAGCTTAGACTTTGAAGTAACATCAGCTGACCAGGATTTAAGCCATAGCGCCCTACGCGCCTGTATAACCGTTAGTTTGGTTAAATGAACAACGGCGTCAGAAACAAATGAATTGGCTAGCTTAAGCGCTTTAAGCTTGTCAAGTATATCATCCAATGGAGTTTCTACCTGTAAGGCCTCTTCCAGAGACTCAAACCAGAAGGCCGCAGCAGCAGTGACCGGGGCAATGCATGCAAGAGGCTGGAGAATAAAACCTTGTTGAATAAACATTTTCTTAAGGTAACCCTCTAACTTTTTATCCATTGGATCTAGGAAAGCACAACTGTCCTCGACGGGAATAGTTGTACGCTTAGCTAGGGTAGAAACTGCTCCCTCCACCTTAGGGACCGTTTGCCATAAGCGGCATCTATTGGAAACATTTTCTTAAAAATAGGAGGGGGAGAGAACGGTACACCAGGTCTATCCCATTCCTTAGTAATAATTTCTGAAAACCTTTTAGGTATTGGAAAAACATCAGTGTAAACAGGCACAGCATAGTATTTATCCAATCTACACAATTTCTCTGGCACTATAATGGTGTCACAGTCATCCAGAGTAGCTAAAACCTCCCTGAGCAACATGCGGAGGTGTTCAAGCTTAAATTTAAATGTAGACATATCAGAATCAGGTTGAATCATCTTCCCTGAGTCAGAAAAATCACCCACAGAAAGAAGCTCTCCTGCCTCAGCTTCTGCATATTGTGAGGTGATATCAGACATAGCTACTAAAGCATCAGAGAGCTCTGTATTTTTTCTAGTCCCAGAGCTGTCTCGCTTTCCTTGTAACCCTGGTAGTTTGGACAATACCGCTGTAAGGGTATGATCCATAACTGCCACCATGTCTTGTAAAGTAAACGCCATGGGCGCGCTAGATGTACTTGGCGCCACTTGAGCGGGAGTCCCTTGAGCGGGAGTCAAAGGTTCTGACACGTGGGGTGAGTTAGTCGGCATAACTTCCCCCTTGTCAGTTTCCTCTGGTGATAAATCTTTTAAAGACAGAATATGATCTTTATAACTTAAAGTAAAATCAGTACATTTGGTACACATTCTAAGAGGGGGTTCCACAATGGCTTCTAAACATAATGAACAAGGAGTTTCCTCTATGTCAGACATGTTTAAACAGACTAGCAATGAGACCAGCAAGCTTGGAAAACACTTTGATAAATGTAAAAAAGCAAAAAATAAAAACGGTACTGTGCCTTTAAAAGAAACAAATTTTGTCAGAAATTGAAAAACAGTGATAAAAAGCAGTAAATCTTACGAAATTTTTACAGTGTGTATAATAGACTAACAGAGCATTGCACCCACTTGCAAATGGATGATTAACCCCTTAGTTTCAAAACCGGATCAAAAAAACGATATAAACGTTTTTTAACAGTCACAACAAACTGCCACAGCTCTGCTGTGGCCCTACTTGCCCATACAACGACCTTTGAAGGCACAAAAACCCTTTGTAGAGGTCCTAAGTGTTCAGGGAACTCCTTCAGAGAAACTGGATGTCTCAAATTGCAAAATCTAATGCGCATTTAGGCGCGAAAATAGGCAAAATCGAGCCAGCCAGGTGGAAAAAACTGGGCCCCAATAAAGTTTTATCACCAATATGTAGAAAGAAACGTTTAAACACTTCCAGCAAACGTTATCTTATTTTCAGTAATGTGAGAAAGTAATAAGAATATTACCTTTTACAGCAAGCATGATACTAGTCGTTATTAAATCACTGCAATCAGGCTTACCTTAAATAAATCCGGTATTAACAGCATTTTCTAGCATATTCATTTCTCTAGAAAAAACATAATTTATGCTTACCTGATAAATTTATTTCTCTTGTAGTGTATCCAGTCCACGGATCATCCATTACTTGTGGGATATTCTCCTTCCCAACAGGAAGTTGCAAGAGGATCACCCACAGCAGAGCTGCTATATAGCTCCTCCCCTAACTGCCATATCCAGTCATTCGACCGAAACAAGCCGAGAAAGGAGAAACCATAGGGTGCAGTGGTGACTGAAGTTTAATTAAAATTTAGACCTGCCTTAAAAGGACAGGGCGGGCCGTGGACTGGATACACTACAAGAGAAATAAATTTATCAGGTAAGCATAAATTATGTTTTCTCTTGTTAAGTGTATCCAGTCCACGGATCATCCATTACTTGTGGGATACCAATACCAAAGCTAAAGTACACGGATGATGGGAGGGACAAGGCAGGAACTTAAACGGAAGGAACCACTGCCTGTAGAACCTTTCTCCCAAAAACAGCCTCCGAAGAAGCAAAAGTATCAAATTTGTAAAATTTTGAAAAGGTATGAAGCAAAGACCAAGTCGCAGCCTTGCAAATCTGTTCAACAGAGGCCTCATTTTTAAAGGCCCAGGTGGAAGCCACAGCTCTAGTAGAATGAGCTGTAATTCTTTCAGGGGGCTGCTGTCCAGCAGTCTCATATGCTAAACGGATTATACTCCGAAGCCAAAAAGAAAGAGGTTGCCGAGGCCTTTTGACCTCTCCTCTGTCCAGAGTAAATAACAAACAGGTGAGATGTTTGGCGAAAATCTTTAGTAGCCTGCAAGTAAAACTTCAATGCACGGACTACGTCTAGATTATGCAAAAGACGTTCCTTCTTTGAAGAAGGATTAGGGCATAATGATGGAACAACAATCTCTTGATTGAAACCACCTTAGGTAAAAACCCAGGTTTTGTACGCAGAACTACTTTATCTGAAAGAAAGATCAGATAAGGAGAATCACAATGTAAGGCAGATAACTCCGAGACTCTTCGAGCCGAGGAAATAGCCATCAGAAAAAGAACTTTCCATGATAGAAGTTTGATATCAATAGAATGAAGGGGTTCAAACAGAACCCCTTGAAGAACTTTAAGAACCAAGTTTAATCTCCATGGGGGAGCAACAGGTTTAAACACAGGCTTAATTCTAACTAAAGCCTGACAAAATGCCTGAACGTCTGGAACTTCTGCCAGACGCTTGTGTAAAAGAATAGACAGAGCAGAAATCTGTCCCTTTAAAGAACTAGCTGATAGTCCTTTGTCCAAACCCTCTTGGAGGAAGGACAATATCCTAGGAATCCTAACCCTACTCCATGAGTAATTCTTGGATTCACACCAATGAAGATATTTACGCCAAATCTTGTGGTACATTTTGCTGGTGACAGGCTTTCGTGCCTGTATTAAGGTATCAATTACTGACTCGGAGAAGCCACGCTTTGATAGGATCAAGCGTTCAATATCCATGCAGTCAGTCTCAGAGAAAGTAGATTTGGATGATTGAAAGGACCTTGTATTAGAAGGTCTTGTCTCAGAGGCAGAGTCCATGGTGGAAAGGATGACATGTCCACTAGGTCTGCATACCAGGTCCTGCGTGGCCACGCAGGCGCTATCAATATCACCGATGCTCTCTCCTGTTTGATTTTGGCAATCAGACGAGGGAGCAGAGGAAACGGTGGAAACACATAGGCCAGGTTGAAGAACCAAGGCGCTGCTAGAGCATCTATCAGTGCCGCTTCTGGGTCCCTGGACCTGGATCCGTAACAAGGAAGCTTGGCGTTCTGGCGAGACGCCATGAGATCCAGTTCTGGTTTGCCCCAACGGAGAACCAATTGAGCAAACACCTCCGGATGGAGTTCCCACTCCCCCGGATGAAAAGTCTGACGACTTAGAAAATCCGCCTCCCAGTTCTCTACCCCTGGGATATGAATCGCTGATAGGTGGCAAGAGTGAGTCTCTGCCCAGCGAATTATCTTGGAGACTTCTGACATCGCTAGGGAACTCCTGGTCCCCCCTTGATGGATGATGTAAGCCACAGTCGTGATGTTGTCCGACTGAAATCTGATGAACCTCAGTGTTGCTAACTGAGGCCAAGCTAGAAGAGCATTGAATATTGCTCTTAACTCCAGAATATTTATTGGGAGGAGTTTCTCCTCCTGAGTCCATGAACCCTGAGCCTTCAGGGAGTTCCAGACTGCACCCCAACCTAGAAGGCTGGCGTCTGTTGTTACAATGGTCCAATCTGGCCTGCGAAAGGTCATACCTTTGGACAGATGGACCCGAGATAACCACCAGAGAAGAGTATCTCTGGTTTCCTGATCCAGATTTAGTAGAGGGGACAAATCTGTGTAATCCCCATTCCACTGACTGAGCATGCATAATTGCAGCGGTCTGAGATGCAGGCGTGCAAATGGCACTATGTCCATCGCCGCTACCATTAAGCCGATTACTTCCATGCACTGAGCCACCGTGGGGCGCGGAATGGAGTGAAGAACACAGCAAGCATTTAGAAGTTTTGATAACCTGGACTCCGTCAGGTAAATTTTCATTTCTATAGAATCTATCAGAGTCCCTAGGAAGGAAACCCTTGTGAGAGGAGATAGAGAACTCTTTTCTTCGTTCACTTTCCACCCATGCGACCTCAGAAATGCCAGAACTATCTCTGTATGAGACTTGGCAATTAGGATTTATCCAACCTACACAATTTCTCTGGCACTGCAATTGTGTCACAGACATTCAGAGCAGCTAATACCTCCCCAAGTAACACACGGAGGTTCTCAAGCTTAAATTTAAAATTAGAAATCTCTGAATCAGGTCTCCCCGATTCAGAGACGTCACCCACAGACTGAAGCTCTCCGTCCTCAGGTTCTGCATATTGTGACGCAGTATCAGACATGGCTCTTACAGCATCTACGCGCTCTATATCTCGTCTAACCCCAGAGCTATCGCGCTTGCCTCTCAATTCAGGCAATCTGGCTAATACCTGTGACAGGGTAGTATTCATGATTGCAGCCATGTCCTGCAAAGTAATCGCTATGGGCATCCCTGATGTACTTGGCGCCATATTAGTGTGCGTCCCTCGAGCGGGAGGCGAAGGGTCCGACACGTGGGGAGAGTTAGTCGGCATAACTTCCCCCTCGACAGACCCCTCTGGTGACAATTCTTTTATAGATAAAGACTGATTTTTACTGTTTAAGGTGAAATCAATACATTTAGTACACATTCTCCTATGGGGCTCCACCATGGCTTTTAAACATAATGAACAAGTAGTTTCCTCTGTGTCGGACATGTTTGTACAGACTAGCAATGAGACTAGCAAGCTTGGAAAACACTTTAAACAAAGTTAACAAGCAATATAAAAAATGTTACTGTGCCTTTAAGAGAAACAAATTTTGGCAAAATTTGAAATAACAGTGAAAAAAGGCAGTTACACTAACAAAGTTTTTACAGTGTATGTAACAAGTTAGCAGAGCATTGCACCCACTTGCAAATGGATGATTAACCCCTTAATACAAAAAACAGATTAACAAAATGAAAAATATGTTTTTTAAACAGTCATAACAACTGCCACAGCTCCTACTTTTGAAGCCTTTTGAGCCCTTCAGAGATGTCCTATAGCATGCAGGGGACTGCTGAGGGAAGCTGAATGTCACAGTTTGTAATTTTAACTGCACCAACTGTAACTTTTATACTATAACAGTGGAAAGCCTCTGTTTCTAGGCAAAAATAAAGTCAGCCATGTGGAAAAAACTAGGCCCCAATAAGTTTTATCACCAAAGCATATATAAAAACGATTAAACATGCCAGCAAACGTTTTATATTACACTTTTATAAGAGTATGTATCTCTGTTAATAAGCCTGATACCAGTCGCTATTAAATCACTGCATTTAGGCTTAACTTACATTAATCCGGTATCAGCAGCATTTTTCTAGCAAGTTCCATCCCTAGAAATATGTTTACTGAACATACCTTATTGCAGGAAAACCTGCACGCCATTCCCTCTCTGAAGTTACCTCACTCCTCAGAATATGTGAGAACGGCAATGGATCTTAGTTACTTCTGCTAAAATCATAGAAATCACAGGCAGATTCTTCTTCTAATGCTGCCTTTGATAAAACAGTACACTCCGGTACCATTTAAAAATAACAAACTTTTGATTGAAGTTAAGAAACTAACTATAATACACCACTCTCCTCTTACTACGTCCATCTTTGTTGAGACTTGCAAGAGAATGACTGGATATGGCAGTTAGGGGAGGAGCTATATAGCAGCTCTGCTGTGGGTGATCCTCTTGCAACTTCCTGTTGGGAAGGAGAATATCCCACAAGTAATGGATGATCCGTGGACTGGATACACTTAACAAGAGAAATTTAAACTGCACATACCTCATAGCAGGAGACCCTGCACGCCATTCCCCCAGCTGAAGTTACCTCATCTCTTCAGTTATGTGTGAGAACAGCAATGGATCTTAGTTACAACCTGCTAAGATCATCAAAAACCACAGGCAGACTTTTCTTCAACTTTCTGCCTGAGGCTAAAACAGTACAACTCCGGTACCATTTGAAAATAACAAACTTTTGATTGAAGATAAACTACATAATTTCACCACATCTCTCTAGCTACTTCCTATCTTGTCGAGAGCTGCAAGAGAATGACTGGTAGTGGCAGTTAGGGGAGGAGCTATATAGACAGCTCTGCTGTGGGTGATCCTCTTGCAGCTTCCTGTTGGGAAGGAGAATATCCCACAAGTAATGGATGATCCGTGGACTGGATACACCTTACAAGAGAAAGCAATGTCCTTGCAAAGAACCGCAGAGAACTGCCAGTGGTTCATACAATTATTCTGGACACTATAGTAGAAAATTGAGGCATGTATTGACCGGTGTCACCAGACTCTCAACAGCAATAGTTTTAGAAAGAGTATATATAAGAACAATTTTACACATAAAAAACAGTACTGTTTCTTTAAATGTTAAAATAACATTATCTTTAGTGTGCTTTTGCAGTATCCTATCACAAAGGATAAACTAACCCAAGCAACTGAAATCTATATAATAAAGGCAACAGATAAAAAACTTTACTGTCTTTTAAAGTTTTAAAAAACCACATTGTGTTTATTGTGTGCTTTGCAAACGGACACTTAATTAGTAAGCAAACAGGTCTAAACCTCAGCTATTGTGCTGAAGGTGCCCAAGTGCCCAAGTTAACAGTATAACCATCAAAGACCTTTTAACACATCTGATCCGTGATGTTTTTAGGTCTAGCACTGAGCACTACATAGCTGTGTTAAACGCTCTACCCTCCGGTATCATAATGGAGGTAGGGAGCGCAGCTAACAAATGCTCATATAGCTCCGCCCCTCGTGGGCGTGACAGTACTCCATCTCCCAGTACTCTGACTGAACTGAGTCCAGAGATGGAGACGAGGGCTCAAAAAATTGGCGGGAATATAACTCCGCCCATCGTGGGCGTCACCGTACTCAATCTCCTGGTCGCCATTAAGATCTTATAGGTCTGACAACGGGGGATATAACAACTAAGTGCCATGATAAAAGTTTGGCTGAGTATGTTACCACATGTCAGGCAGCTCTTCCAAAAACTTATTGTCACTTTCACAGAAAAAAAAAGTTAGCCGTCTCCCGGTCGGCATATGTTATGTTAAAACCGCCGGTAGTAAAATCACACTGATTTCCAGCCCCAGTGTCTGTATACCATAGTTCTCTCTCAAGAAGAGATCCCATCACAATAAAGAGCCCAATCTTTATCTTAGCCCTTGACATGTGATTGTATGTAAAGTTAACCGTCTCCCGGTCTGCATATTTTATGTTAAAACCGCCGGGAGTAAAACAACACTGATTCCATCCAGTCCCCAGTGTCTGTATAACATTGCTCTCCCTCAAGAAGAGATCACAGTCCCATCACAATAAGGAGCCCAATCTTATCTTAGTCCTTGACATGTGATTGTATGTAATGTAGTGCTCACTACTGTAGAGACTGATCTGGTCTAGGCTACACCCTAGCACAAAGTAGCACTCTCTGGCACTACTTTAAAAATAATAAACTCTTGATAGAAGAATCTATAACTAACACCTCACTTTACCCTCTTCCTATCACTAACACAGGCAAAGAGAATGACTGGGGTGGGAGGGACGGGAGGAGCTATATATACAGCTCTGCTGTGGTGCTCTTTGCCTCCTCCTGCTGACCAGGAGGCGTAATCCCACAAGGATGAAATCCGTGGACTCGTGTCTTTAAAAAGAAAAAAGAATTGTTGCTCTACATAAAGATGGCCTAGGCTATAAGAAGATTGCCAAGACCCTGAAACTGAGCTGCAGCATGGTGGGCAAGACCATACAGCGGTTTCACAGCCTGCAAACAGTTTGCTGAAGACAAGCAGACTAAGGACATGGTCTTGTTAGAAATGTGGCCAGTCATACCTCAAGCAGAAAAGTCTGCCAACCGTTTCCTCCAACTGAAGTTACTTCATCTCAACAGTCCTGTGTGGAAACAGCAATCGATTTTAGTAACGTTTGCTAAAATCATCTTCCTCTTACAAACAGAAATCTTCTTCTTTTTTCTGTTTCAGAGTAAATAGTACATACCAGCACTATTTTAAAATAACAAACACTTGATTGAAGAATAAAAACTACATTTAAACACCAAAAAACTCTTAACCATCTCCGTGGAGATGTTGCCGGTGCAACGGCAAAGAGAATGACTGGGGTAGGCGGAGCCTAGGAGGGATCATGTGACCAGCTTTGCTGGGCTCTTTGCCATTTCCTGTTGGGGAAGAGAATATCCCACACGTAAGGATGACGCCGTGGACCGGACACACCTATGTTGGAGAAAGATATAATAAAATATTTACAAAAATGTAAGGGGTGTACTCACTTTTGTGAGATACTGTATATACACACACATATATATATATATATATACACACACATACACATATGATTGTTATATGTTACATCTAACCAACCCCTAACCCTACTCATATACTGATTGTTATATGTTACATCTAACCAACTCCTAACCCTACTCATCTACTGATTGCTATATGTTACATCTAACCAACCCCTAACCCTAGTCATCTGCTGATTGTTATATGTTACATCTAAACAACCCCTAACCCTACTCATATACTGATTGTTATATGTTACATCTAAACAACCCCTAACCCTACTCATATACTGATTGTTATATGTTACATCTAACCAACCCCTAACCCTAGTTATCTACTGATTGTTTTATGTTACATCTAACCAACCCCTAACCCTACTCATATACTGATTGTTATATGTTACATCTAACCAACCCCTAACCCTAGTTATCTACTGATTGTTTTATGTTACATCTAACCAACCCCTAACCCTACTCATATACTGATTGTTATATGTTACATCTAACCAACCCCTAACCCTACTCATATACTGATTGTTATATGTTACATCTAAGCAACCCCTAACCCTACTCATCTACTGATTGTTATATGTTACATCTAACCAACCCATAACCTTAGTCATCTACTGATTGCTATAAGTTACATCTAACTAACCCCTAACCCTAGTCATCTACTGATTGTTATAGGTTACATCTAGCCAACCCCTAACCTTAGTTATCTGCTGATTGTTATATGTTACATCTAACTAACCCCTAACCCTACTCATATACTGATTGTTATAGGTTACATCTAGCCAACCCCTAACCTTAGTTATCTGCTGATTGTTATATGTTACATCTAACCAACCCCTAACCCTACTCATCTACTGATTGCTATAGGTTACATCTAACCAACCCATAACCTTAGTCATCTGCTGATTGTTATATGTTACATCTAACTAACCCATTATCCTGCTCATCTACTGATTGTTATAGGTTACATCTAACCAACCCATAACCTTAGTCATCTACTGATTGTTATAGGTTACATCTAACCAACCCATTATCCTGCTCATTTACTGATGGTTATATGTTACATCAGTTGAATTCTAAATAACAATTTCACCCCTGCCATTAAAAAATGTTACCATGGGTGTCCATCCTCAGTCCCAAAGGCAGCCATTCAGTCTTTAATTTGCTTTCATTAACCAGAGAGTATAGATTGTATACATATAAATACATTGTGTGTGTATATATCCTATATTATAAAAGACAAGAGTTTGTCTGAAGCCGTCATGCGCAGTTCAGACAAACTCTTGCAGCTGATCGCACGCGCAGGGGGTGAAACAACGCAGCGCGAGGACCCGGCAGCAGAGATGATCGCACGCGCAGGGGGTGTAACAACGAGAGAGAGAGAGAGAGGAGAGAGAGAGAGGAGAGAGAGAGGAGAGAGAGAGAGGAGAGAGAGAGCGCGAGAGAGAGAGCGAGAGAGAGAGAGAGAATATATATCACACAACACGGCCGTGTCAACGGGCTTTAGGACTAGTATATATATATATATATATATATATATATATATGTAAGTGTGAGTGTGTATAAAACAAAATAAATTGTGAGGGGGGGTGGACATCTTGGTGAGTTTCCATTTTAACAAGCCTTAAACTTTCCGTTTATTAACGCCCTTGTTTGTAGTTTTGTGATATAATTGTTCTATCTAGGAAGGAGGTGGTTCAGCTGGAGTGGCATAGAAAGTTGATTAGTCCAGCGCAACACCTTTTGTGTTTTCTGCACAGTCTATTGGAGCCCATGTCCTAACCTGCTGCCTAGAGCTCACCAGTGACTGGCATTGCCTAGAGCTGACATTATGTCACCTGGCCTGGAACTGACCCTTGGCTGTAGCTAGGTTTGTGAACCTGTGCTGCCTGCTCTTACCTGCTACCTGGACTGTTACTGCCTTTCCTGATCTGCTGTCTGGATCTTAACTGTGAATGAGAACTACCTGTCCTTACATACTTCCTGGAGTGGACTTTGTGAATATGTGTTGCCTGACCTGACTTCTGCCTGATTATTACATTGTGAACTTTTGATATTTCTCCTGACCTGCTGCTTGGAGCTTACTTGTAAACTGGCATTGTCTACTTTGACCTACTGCCTATACTGACCTTATGATCACTCTGTGTACTACCTGGCCAGACCTACTGCCAGGAACTAAACTTCTGAATGTGTATCATCAGGCTTGACCTATTGTCAATACCAGACCTTGTGAACATGTCCTACATTACGGTAAAAGTAAAAACGAACAACAACAAAATAATGAGGGGTTATAGCGGACTACACCAACCTAAAACTTATATGGTTAGAACTAACCATGGGAACAGAAATGACACAGCAGGTAAAAAAAAAACAGGCTGCTTATCTCTGCTAGCGGCCACAAATGAGGGAGAAGTATGCTGGGATTCTTTACACACCGTTCCTCCTTTCCCATTTTATGATAAGATTCCCAGAGTCAATTTTCTACAAATTAATAAAAGCTATGACCTAAATTACAAGTTTTGCGGTATGTTGCTGTAAGGCTTTACCGCTGAAAAATTGGCCATTGCGCGTGGAATTGCAGGTCTCCCGTATTACAAGTCCCGGCGGTATAGTAACAATATAGCAACAATCCATTCCGCACTCAAAAAAATTACGTTTGAGTGCGGGATTTCCATATCGCTGTATTACAGGTTGTGTGGTTCGGCTAAAAACATGAATTATGCTTACCTGATAATTTTCTTTTCTTCTGACGGGAAGAGTCCACAGCTGCATGCATTACTTTTGGGAATACAGAACCTGGCAACCAGGAGGAGGCAAAGACACCCCAGACAAAGGCTTAAATACCTCCCCCACTTCCCTCATCCCCCAGTCATTCTGCCAAGGGAACAAGGAAACAGTAGGAGAAATATCAGGGTTAAAAAAGGTGCCAAAAGAACAAAAAATTACTGCCGCCTCTCAAACAAAACATGGGCGGGAGCTGTGGTCTCTTCCCGTCAGAAGAAAAGAAAATTATCAGGTAAGCATAATTTATGTTTTTCTTCTTAAACGGGAAGAGTGCACAGCTGCATTAATTACTTTTACAAAAACAATACCCAAGCTAGAGGACACTGAATGCAAACAATGGGTTGGTACAAAAGGCGCCCCCCTTCGAAAGGCACCACAGCCTGAATTACCCAACACCCTACAAAAATATAGACGACACGGGTAAAAACCCGAAGCCTAGGTAACTGCACAATAGTTACACCAGCACCCCTCAGTCCCAGAGTCCGTCGAGCACAAACAGCCTCCGAGGAGGCAGCCATGTGGCTCCCAAGCAGAGTACCCGGCCAAAGACAAGGACTGCTACCTGCCCCCAAAAGGGAGAACAGATTCCCAGAAGAACCCAAAGGAACATTCCACACGGCTCAACTAACATAGAACAACCGACGGTTGTCTTGCGATAGTAGCACCCAGGGAGACAAACTCCCTAGAAACACAAGGACCTGATTAAAAAGAATCCATACTCAGGGAAACACGTCCCAAAGAGGACTCAAGGGACACCCTCATATCCCTGACACAGAACCAAACCATAAGGTACTCCAGAAAACATGAGTTCCCTGTTGCCTCGTATCAGAACGAAACTTGCAGGCTAGGTAAGCCTAGACAGCAGAAATAGGATAACTATCCCAGCAGTTAACAAAGAGCTCTCCAAGAGAACACCAAACCATCTGAACAGGAACTATCTGAGTCAGCCAGCTTCCAGGTAGGAAAGCTGACTCAGTCATCGTGGAACCCAAACCACCAAAAAGCTTTTTCCAAAGCCTGCTAGTACACATTCAAGGTGGAAATAGTTGTAGCTGGTTTCAAATTGCAAACCTTCCGAATACCGGGCTCCAAGGAGCGTCCCCTCCAAGCACCAGACGCCGGTAGAAAAGAGGAGGACAGCAAAAATCCTCCCACCGAAGGGGAGGACAGACTCTAGAAGAAAACGGTCAACACTGAATAGATTAATCAATCCCTGACCTTCCCTCCAGGGTAATGGTCCCAGCCCAAAGGCTAGACAAAGACCAAAGACAAGAGTCCCAGACCTCTGGTAGAAAAGGATGGATCTACGAGGAGCAAAGCCCCCAAATAGAACTCTGACCGCTACTACAAACGGCATGTGTCCGTGATACAGGACAGACTTTATGCTCGGGTACGAGACCCCCTACACTGCTGTCGTCCCTAAAGAGAAACACTTCTCAAGGTAAAAAGGGTTCTCAGACTCCCAGCATCTAAATATCAGAATCCAACATTTAACAGGAGCCCATCAGGGTTCAAACCCCCAGCCTCCTCCTGCAGGAACAGTGGAACCAGTTACAACTCCACATCTCCCTTTCCAGGATTCTGAAAACGTAAGAAGGGAAAAACCCTTACAAGGCAAGAAAGCAAGGACCCACAGGTCGCCACAGATACTGAGGTAACTCCGAACCAGGAGAACCCATCCTGCACTCTAGGAGAGAAAGGGACTAGAGCAACGGAAACCACACTACTATAGAGGCGAGATTCCTCAGCCATATCGCCAACCCAGGTAAAAGACACCTGGAGTCTACAAGGAACATCAAATGCGCCAGAAAACCATTAGGGACCCGTCAGCGAGACCTAGAACCTAAGCCACAGGCAGATAGGCATCTCCCATGAGAAACAGAGCTCTGCCCCCATCAGAGAGGCACGTGGGACCACAAACACCTAAGGTGAGACCGAACTATCTACACCCAATCCAGGCAGAGACATGGTCCTAGGCCAGAGTCCTCTTAAAAAGGAATCAATCCCAGAGAGATAGACGTAAGCACCCTCCACGAAGCCCTTAACAGAGCATAGAGGATAAATGGTCAACTACCTGACCCCAGAAGGGCGACCGTCTGAAACCGACCTCGGCTCATCACTGTTAAGCCCCAAGGCTAGCGTTGCAACGAGGACGCAGATAACCCCTGAACGTTGAAGACCATAGTCAGACCAAGGGTATTATATGGAAGACATGTCCTGCTGTGGGAAGGGAACTAGCTGCTACAATCAGCAAACAGAAGGGGTGGAGATATTGCCTCAGGACCTATTTGCTACTTGTTTATGTATAGTGCGGGTGCCTACCAACCCCCCCCACACCCCTCTGGCGGATTAGTGACCACAGAGTTTCTGGGACTCCTCTGGATCGGATTGTCCGTCTAACACCTCGTGACCTTACCAGTGACGTCTTGGCGAGTCTGTCGGGTGACTCTGTTTAGTCCCGATTTGCGCTGTTCGGCACTCCAGTTGTGCCGCTGTTCTTGTGGAAGAGACAACAGCCAGAGATCCCTGCAGGATCGATCTTCCAAAAAAAACCCTTAACAGGGTAAAAGCTGGAACCTCGCAGCTCCCCCCAGGAGGTATGAAAACCCCTGCACTCCACCTCTTAGAGTAACGCAACTCTGAG
The DNA here is from genome assembly GCF_027579735.1 of Bombina bombina. Lineage (NCBI taxonomy): Eukaryota > Metazoa > Chordata > Amphibia > Anura > Bombinatoridae > Bombina > Bombina bombina. The sequence continues at coordinate 1,279,457,097 of NC_069501.1, read as the reverse complement.
CAAAGGAAGGAGGACATGCCCACGCTTCCAGACCAGATGACCCACCCAAGGCGGGAAGGAAGAAGACTCCACCACTGTAAAAAAAATGATTATTAGGCTAAAGAGTCAGCATCCGGAAGAACCTCAAGTAAAGACGCAAATCGTTCACCACTTGGTACACTAGACCACATAGGTCCCTTACATCTCCCAACTCCAAAGGAATGTAAACTACGGTTCTGAGTCCCCAGGAACCTGAAAGAACCATGATGAGGTCTGAAAAGACAGACCCGTATCCCAGGCGAGTAGCCAGAAAAAGCCAACCTTAGATTGGCCCACACAACCCTCCATTTCAGAGGCATTGTATCTACACACTAGGCCTCTTTGAAATAGGATTCGAGCCTGGAGTCCAGGGCTGCCATTAGAATTTTTTTTTGGGGGGTCCCTTACTTAACCATTGATCAGGGCACCCCCCTAAAAAATGTGTTTTTATGGACCCTTGGCCCAACCACACAACTACCACACTGAAGTTACAATATGAAATTGCACAAATAAATAAAAAAACATTACTAAGTAAGTCCTACCTACTGCAAATAAAAGTGATCTGCTGTACAAACTGAAGTGCCAAATCTGTCTCACACTGTGCATTGTGGTTTAGTGCACACTCAGAAATCCTCTCAAATGCTAATGCTTTACTCATTGTAATGACATTTCCCACAATAGCACTATGCTGTAGTGCCCTCTGGTGGCTGCCAAAAAAAATAAATATATATTTTTTAAATAATAGTTGTGTTTGCCTCATGGGGCCCACTGGGCCCCTGCCAGGAGTCACCCTATTCACCCCCTGATAGCGGCCCTGCCGGAGTCCATATCCATAGGCCAAGTAACATTCAGAATCTGACAGGATTAAATCAGCACCACAAGGGTGACATGAACCCAGGTAAAAGCAGAAAGCGTCCAACCAGTACCTGGTCGGTATAAGGACACTCCAGAACTGTCCAAGGTCCAAGAAAATTTGACTTGAAGGATCGATAAATGAACTAGAAAACATAATTTTATTATTCAAAAAGTGTGCAACTTTCGTGGAAGTGCCCACGTGACCACAAAATCACAAGTATCGGTTCCAGAGAAGAACAAAAAATGGAAATCTAACAGACATGAGCTTAAAAAACACATCAATCTGGATCAAAAGTAAAAGAAAGGCAGAACCCATCGGGTGAACGCCCAAGGTGAATGAGAACGCCAATGGAACCAGCCGATCAGAGGTCCCATTCACCCAAGCTCAGAACTGGAACCGAATACATAAAGAAAAAATAAAACGGAGACGTTAAGGAGATTGGCTTCATCCCCAAACGTTGCATCCAATTTGCCATCCAGCATCTAAGGCCTCGGATCCCTCAGTCCTCAGGATCCCTCAGCCGACTAGAAATATTTCACTTGGGAGATATAAATGAGACAGCGCCATAGAAATGTCCATGCGGAACTGTGCAGTAACCTCTGGAGGAAACAAGCCACCATCCAGAGAGGGAGTAAAGGCCATAGGGACACCTGCTTGCGTAGCCGATAAAGGGTCTGGGGCACGCGCCTCACTGGACATGGAAACCTCGGAGGCGGATGGCTCAACGCACTCTAAGCTCCCTGATTCGGGAGAAGAGAATACTTGATTACCCGGGCCATTTCATATTCATCACAAGACGCATTCTCTATATCGGAGACATCCGTATCTAAAATATCAGAATCCTCCATAATCTTGGGATTACTAAAATGACAAAAACCAACTGGCACCCTGTTTACACCCCCAATGGCTGGGGCACTCACCACCTCCTGAGAACCAGACAATCCACAAGCTAGACACTCTCTGTCGCACACAGTCAGCATACGGAAGTAAGAAACAAACTTAACCGCACCCGTCACAAGGTGCACCATGCCAGACTCGAAAGATCCCGTCAATAAGATAAGGCTGTTATGTTCCGTAAAAGCCGTGAGCCTAGGTATCGGTACACATTAGCAGATAGAACCATATAACAAACATGATTAAAGCCCCCCCTGTTCAAAACCCCCCCTCAGAAGATATTAACCCATGATTCCTTATTAAGATAAAAGGAGTCCCACTGGGACCCTACCTTATTTCGTTAACATTACATTCACATATCGAAATAAAATGAAACGATCTTACCGGAATCTGCGCCGTGGAACAGGAACACGGCCCTTCAAGTGTGTCAGATAGTAGCCTCGCTTCTGACATAGACTTGAGTGAAGAAAGTTAGGCAGCGGAACTCGTCAACGCCGATTACCAAGAAGCTGTTAACCCCTAATCTGTTGCCCACCCACATAGCCAACACTAAATAAACCTATTAACAACTAAACCGCCGCCCCCCACATCGAAACTACTATAATAAACCTATTAAACTCTAAAGTGCCAGTCCCCCACATCACAACTACTATAATAAACCTATTAACCTCTAAACCGCCGCCCCCCCACATCGCAACACACTAAATTAAACTATTAACCCCTAAGCCTAATACCCCCCTAATTTTAAATTAAATTTACAATATAACTATCTTTAAATAAATAAAAACTTAGCTGAGAAATAAAAAAAAAACTAAGTTTAAACTATAAAGTAACCTAACATTACTATTTTAAAACAATAAAATTAACGAAAAATAAAAAAAAACTAAATTACAAATTAAAAAAATCCTAACACTACGAAAAAATAAAAAAAAATTACATTACCAAAAATAAATGAAATTATCAAAAATAATAAAAATGACAGCTAATCTAACACCCCTATAAAACAAAAAAGCCCCCCAAAATAAAAACACCCTCTAACCTAACAATAAACTACCAATAGCCCTTAAAAAGGCTTTTTGTAGGGCGTTGCTCTAAGTTAAACAGCTCTTTTACCTAAAAATGTCAAAGACCCCCTAACAGTAAACCACCCAACCAACCAACCTCCCAAACTAAAAAAAAAATAAAATGTATGCTTACCTGATAAATTTCTTTCTTTTGCGATGTACCGAGTCCATGGATTCATCCTTACTTGTGGGATATTATCCTTCCTAACAGGAAGTGGCAAAGAGAGCACCACAGCAGAGCTGTCTATATAGCTCCCCCCATAACTCCACCCCCCAGTCATTCGACTGAAGGCCAAGGAAGAAAAAGGAGAAAATATAAGGTGCAGAGGTGACTGAAGTTTTTAATAAAAATACCATCTGTCTTGAAGAGACAGGGCGGGCCGTGGACTCGGTACAAAGCAAAAGAAAGAAATTTATCAGGTAAGCATAAATTTTGTTTTCTTTTGCATGATGTACCGAGTCCACGGATTCATCCTTACTTGTGGGATACCAATACCAAAGCTTTAGGACACGGATGAAGGGAGGGACAAGACCGGAACCTATTTAACGGAAGGCACCACTGCTTGCAAAACCTTTCTCCCAAAAATAGCCTCCGAAGAAGCAAAAGTATCAAATTTGTAAAATTTTGAAAAGGTATGGAGCGAAGACCAAGTCGCAGCCTTACAAATCTGTTCAACAGAAGCATCATTTTTAAAAGCCCATGTGGAAGCTACCGCTCTAGTAGAATGAGCTGTAATCCTTTCAAGAGGCTGCTGTCCAGCAGTCTCATAAGCCAAACGGATGATGCTTTTCAGCCAAAAAGAAAAAGAAGTTGCCGTAGCCTTTTGACCCCTACGCTTTCCAGAATAGACAACAAACAAAGAAGATGTTTGACGAAAATCTTTGGTTGCCTGCAAATAAAATTTCAAAGCACGAACCACGTCCAAGTTGTGCAACAGACGTTCCTCCTTAGAAGAAGGATTAGGACACAGAGAAGGAACAACAATTTCCTGATTGATATTCCTGTTAGTAACAACCTTAGGTAGGAACCCAGGCTTGGTACGCAAAACCACCTTATCAGCATGGAAAACAAGATAAGGCGAATCACATTGTAATGCAGATAGTTCAGAAACTCTTTGAGCTGAAGAGATAGCAACTAGGAACAAAACTTTCCAAGATAAAAGCTTAATATCTATGGAATGCATGGGTTCAAACGGAACCCCCTGAAGAACCTTCAGAACTAAATTTAGACTCCATGGCGGAGCAACAGGTTTAAACACAGGCTTAATTCTAGCTAAAGCCTGACAAAAAGCCTGAACGTCTGGAACATCTGCCAGACGCTTGTGCAACAAAATAGACAGAGCAGATATCTGTCCTTTTAGGGAACTAGCTGACAATCCTTTCTCCAATCCCTCTTGGAGAAAAGACAAAATCCTAGGAATCCTGATTTTACTCCAGGAGTAGCCTTTGGATTCGCACCAAAAAAGATATTTACGCCATATCTTATCATAGATTTTCCTGGTAACAGGCTTTCGAGCCTGAATCAAGGTATCTACGACCGACTCAGAGAAACCCCGCTTTGATAGAATCAAGCGTTCAATCTCCAAGCAGTCAGTTGCAGAGAAATTAGATTTGGATGCTTGAATGGACCTTGAATGAGAAGGTCCCGTCTCAGTGGCAGAGTCCATGGTGGCAGAGATGACATGTCCACCAGGTCTGCATACCAAGTCCTGCGTGGCCACGCAGGAGCTATCAAGATCATCAAAGCTCTCTCCTGTTTGATTCTGGCAATCAAACAAGGAAGGAGAGGAAATGTTGGAAACACATAAACCAGGTTGAACGACCAGGGTACTGCTAGAGCATCTATCAGTACTGCCTGAGGATCCCTTGACCTGGATCCGTAACAAGGAAGTTTGGCATTCTGATGAGACGCCATCAGATCCAATTCTGGTGTGCCCCATAGCCGAACCAGTTGAGCATACACCTCCGGATGGAGTTCCCTCTTCCCCCGGATGAAAAGTCTGACGACTTAGAAAATGCCTCCCATTTCTCTACACCTGGGATATAGATCGCTGACAGATGGCAAGAGTGAGCCTCTGCCCATCGGATTATCCTTGAGACTTCTGTCATCATTCTGTTCCGCCCTGATGATTGATATAAGCCACAGTCGTGATGTTGTCCGAATGAAACCTGATGAATCTGGCCGAAGCCAGCTGAGGCCATGCTTGGAGAGCATTGAATATCGCTCTTAATTCCAGAATAGTTATTGGTAGGAGAGCCTCCTCCCGAGTCCACAAACCCTGTGCTTTCAGGGAATTCCAGACTGCACCCCAGCCCAGAAGGGCACTATAACCCAATCTGGCCTGCGGAAACACATTCCGTGGGACAGATGATCCTGTGACAACCACCAAAGAAGAGAGTATCTGGTCTCTTGATCCAGATTTATCTGAGGAGATAAATCTGCATAATCCCCATTCCACTGATGGAGCATGCATAGTTGCAGTGGTCTGAGATGCAAGCGAGCAAACGGAACTATGTCCATTGCTGCTACCATTAGACCGATTACCTCCATACACTGAGCCACTGACGGCCGAGGAATGGAATGAAGAGCTTGTGTCATGATCATGTTCGTTCAGTTACACTTATCCTATTGTGTTCCACATTACTGTCCCTTTAATTATCAGCCTCATATCTCAGGGCTATAAAAAGCCTCCTCCCACCTCGCACATTGATTGGTATTGGACCGTGGTATCTCACCTACTGTCTGTTCTCTTAGCCTCACTGTGAAGTGATCCTTGCCTCTCAGAGCTGCTAGCTCTGCATTGCTTACCTGAGATCTCTCTGCCGCCTGTCAGCTGTTTCTCTGGTTCCGGAACTTCTATGCGGTGACGTCACACGCCATCTCCTCGCTGCATCCTCTCCATTACTCCGGATCACAGCTGCCGAACTGAACACCTGACAACGGCTCCTACATCTGATCTCAGGTATCAGTACCTTGCTTCCTCACCTTACTCATGAGAATTATATCATGCTGATATATATTGCAACCGGACCGTATAGCCATCTACCCTGATATTTAAAGTTACAACCATAGCGATTATGTCTCATACGCTTCTATAGGATTATAGCCTTTTACTCACTCATTCAAAGTATATTTGCAGTAATTCTTAAAATTGTGTTAACACTGATCATGCTGGTATTTCTGCTGACTTTATCCTGCTGCATATGTTAAGTGAGAATCTCACAGGTGGCAGCCATAGAATAATAGCAGCATTGTTTACCAACTATCAAATAGCTGTGATTCTATGTGGGTTTTCACATTGCATTTATTGTGATTGATGTTACAACCCAATATTATCCTTGCTACAAACACACAACTTATACTAATCTCAGCAGCTGTGGTTCACACAGAACACTCACTCAATTTCAGATTCCAAAGAATCATCACAGCTCGGCAGGTGGACACAATCTTTGATTTCCTGACCTCCGTCAGAAATATTTTCATGTCCACGAGTCTATCAGAGTCCCTAGAAATGAAACTCTTGTGAGGGGGGAAAGAGAACTCTTTTTTACGTTCACCTTCCACCCGTGAGATCTTAGAAAAGCCAACACTAAGTCCGTGTGAGACTTGGCTAGTTGGAAAGTCGACGCTTGAATTAGAATGTCGTCTAGATAAGGCGCCACTGCTATGCCCCGCGGCCTTAGAACCGCCAGAAGGGACCCTAGCACCTTTGTGAAGATTTGTGGCGCCGTGGCCAACCAGAAGGGAAGAGCCACAAACTGATAATGCTTATCCAGAAAGGCGAACCTGAGGAACTGGTGTTGATCTTTGTGGATAGGAATGTGTAGATACATATCCTTTAAGTCCACGGTGGTCATATATTGACCCTCCTGGATCAATGGTAAGATAGTCCGAATGGTCTCCATCTTGAAAGATGGGACTCTTAGGAATTGGTTTAGGATCTTGAGATCTAGAATTGGTCTGAAAGTTCCCTCTTTCTTGGGAACCACAAACAGATTTGAGTAGAACCCCTGCCACTTTTTGTCGGGTTTACAGACAGTTGAGAAAGATGGAACCTTCCCCTTGGAGGAGAATCCTTGAAATCTAGAAGGTATCCCTGGGTTACAATTTCTACTGCCCAGGAATCCTGAACGTCTCTTGCCCAGGCCTGAGCAAAAAGAGAGAGTCTGCCCCCTACTAGATCCGGTCCCGGATCGGGGGCTACCCCTTCATGCTGACTTAGTGGCAGCAGCAGGCTTTTTGGCCTGTTTACCCTTGTTCCAAGCCTGGTTAGGTCTCCAGGTTGGCTTTGATTGAGCAAAGTTCCCCTCTTGCTTTGCAGCAGAGGAAGAGGAAGTGGGACCACTCTTGAAGTTTCGAAAGGAACGAAAATTATTTTGTTTGGTCCTTGTCTTATTTGACTTATCCTGAGGGAGGGCATGACCCTTCCCTCCAGTAATGTCTGAAATGATCTCTTTCAGTGCAGGCCCGAATAGGGTCTTATCTTTGAAAGGGATGGACAAAAGCTTAGATTTAGATGACACATCAGCCGACCAGGATTTAAGCCATAACGCTCTATGTGCTAAAATGGCAAAACCTGAATTATTTGCCGCTAACTCAGCAAGATGAAAAGCGGCGTCTGTAATAAAAGAATTAGCCAACTTAAGAGCCTTAATTCTGTCCAGAATATCATCTAGTGGGGTCTCCATCTGAAGAGCCTCTTCTAGAGCCTCAAACCAAAAGGCAGCTGCAGTGGTTACAGGAACAATGCACGCTATAGGTTGAAGAAGAAAACCTTGATGAACAAAAATTTTCTTTAGGAGACCCTCTAATTTTTTATCCATAGGATCAATGAAAGCACAACTGTCTTCAATAGGTATAGTTGTACGCTTAGCCAGAGTAGAAATAGCTCCCTCCATCTTAGGGACCGACTGCCATGAGTCCTTTATGGTGTCCGATATGGGAAACATTTTCTTAAAAACAGGAGGGGGAGCGAACGGAATACCTGGTCTATCCCACTCCTTAGTAACAATGTCCGAAATCCTCTTAGGGACCGGAAAAACATCAGTGTAAACAGGAACCTCTAAATATTTGTCCATTTTACACAATTTCTCTGGAACTACAATAGGGTCACAATCATCCAGAGTCGCTAAAACCTCCCTGAGCAATAAGCGGAGGTGCTCTAGCTTAAATTTAAATGCCGTCATATCTGAATCTGTCTGAGAGAACATCTTTCCTGAATCAGAAATCTCTCCCTCAGACAGCAAATCCCTCATCCCTACCTCAGAACATTGTGAGGGAGTGTCAGAAGGCTCAGCATTTGATCTTAACCCAGAGCTACTGCGCTTCCCTTGCAACCCTGGCAGCTTAGATAAAACCTCTGTGAGGGTAGTATTCATTACTGCAAGGTGCAAGGTCTTGCAAGGTGAAAGAATTAGACGCACTAGAAGTACTTGGCGTCACTTGTGCGGGCGTTACTGGTTGTGACACTTGGGGAGAACTAGATGGCAAAACCTGATTTCCTTCTGTCTGAGGATCATCTAATGCCAAACTTTTATAAGTCAAAATATGCTGTTTGCAATTTATAGACATATCAGTACAAGTGGGACACATTCTAAGAGGGGGTTCCACAATGGCTTCTAAACAAATTAAGCAATGAGTTTCCTCAATGTCAGACATGTTTAACAGGCTAGTAATGAGGCAAGCAAGCTTGGAAAACACTTTATTTAATGAAAAAAACACAATTTTGCAAAAACGGTATTGTGCCTTTAAGAGAATAAAAGGCATACACAAACTGCAAAACAGGTTAAAATTGCTTCAAATTTTCCGGAATTTTAACAGTGTACCCACTAAGCTTTAGAAGGATTGCACCACAAGTAAATAAGCAATAAACCCCCAAATGAAAAAAACGGATTGATAAATGTCTAAAACCGGTAAAAACCCCCTGTAAGCACCTTGCCACAGCTCTGCTGTGGCCCTACCTGCCCTTAAGGAATAATAATATGAATATAAAGCTTCGATTATGGCCCCAGAAGAGTATCAGGACCTCTGGAGAAGCTGCATGCTGCTTGACTGTATAACTAAATGCGCAACTGAGGCGCGAAAATAGGCCCCGCCCACCGCACTCGATGTTGCTGGGGCCTACACAAAATCCAACAAACCTTGTTTGCAAGCCATGTGGGTTATAAAAACCCCAAATAAGCCAAAGGAACCCTCAAACAAATGTCCCATCAAAATAAAAAACGTTACTCCCAGAACACACAAACGTTTGCCCAATCTCTCATATAAAAACTGAACATACCTCATTGCTGTATAGCAAGAAACTGTTCCTCACACTAAAGTTTTCCTGTACTCCTCAGCTTCTGTGGGAACAGCAGTGGACCTTAGTTACAAATGCTAAGATCATCATCCTCCAGGCAGAAATCTTCATCTATGTGCTGCCTGAGAGTAAATAGTACAACACCGGTACCATTTAAAAACAACAAACTCTTGATTGAAGACAAAATAAAACTAAACTAACTAACAGTTTAACACCTCTTTCACTTTACCCTTCCTGCTTAGAGCCGGCAAAGAGAATGACTGGGGGGTGGAGTTAAGGGGGGAGCTATATAGACAGCTCTGCTGTGGTGCTCTCTTTGCCACTTCCTGTTAGGAAGGATAATATCCCACAAGTAAGGATGAATCCGTGGACTCGGTACATCATGCAAAAGAAAACTAAATTTATGCTTACCTGATAAATTTCTTTCTTTCTTGACACAATGAGTCCACGGATCATCTAATTACTATTGGGAATATCACTCATGCCCAGCAGGAGGTGGCAAAGAGCACCACAGCAAAGCTGTTAAAAATCACCTCCCTTCACTCCAACCCCAGTCATTCGACCGAAGCAAAGGAGAGAAAGGAAGCAACAAGGTGCAGAGGTGTCTGAAGTTTATAACATACCAATAACCTGTCTAAAGAACAGGGCGGGCCGTGGACTCATCGTGTCAAGAAAGAAATACATTTATCAGGTAAGCATAAATTTTGTTTTCTTTCATGTAATTGGCAAGAGTCCATGAGCTAGTGACGTATGGGATATACAATCATACCAGGAGGGGCAAAGTTTCCCAAACCTCAAGATGCCTATAAATACACCCCTCACCACACCCACAATTCAGTTTTACAAACTTTGCCTCCTATGGAGGTGGTGAAGTAAGTTTGTGCTAAGATTTCTACGTTGACATGCGCTTCTCAGCATTTTGAAGCCCGATTCCTCTCAGAGTACAGCGAATGTCAGAGGGACGTGGAGAGTATCACCTATTGAATGCAATGATTTTCCTAACGGGGGTCTTTTTCATAGGTTCTCTGTTATCGGTCGTAGAGATTCATCTCCTACCTCCCTTTTCAGATCGAGGATATACTCTCATATACCATTACCTCTACTGATAACTGTCTCAGTACTGGTTTGGCTATCTGCTATATGTGGACGGGTGTCTTTCGGTAAGTATGTTTTTATTACTTAAGACACCTCAGCTATGGTTTGGCACTTTATGCATTTATATAAAGTTCTAAATATATGTATTGTACTTATATTTGCCATGAGTCAGGTTCATGTATTTCCTTTAGTAGATTGTCAGTTTCATATTTGGGGAAAATTAATATTAATAAATATTTTTTTCTTACCTGGGGTTTAGTCTTTTTTTTATTGACTACTTTGTTTCAAATTGTGGGCTGACTTAGGCTCGCGGGTGCGCCAAATGCTACACTTTATTGCGTCACTCGGCGCGAGAATTTTTTGGCACGAAAGGCACGTCCGTTGACGCAAGTTCGTCAATTCCGGCGTCGTAATTGACGCAGAGGTTTCACACAGGGTTGCATCGTTAGTGACGCGAGTGTGTCATTTCCGGACATGGTTGGCGCCAAAAAAATAAATAAAAACATTTTAAGTTACGTTGTGCGTCATACTTGGCGCCAAACTTTTTTCATTATTTATTTGCCCCATTGCCGTTTGCCTCTTGCCTTTTTCTATGTCAGAGGGCTATGCTATTTGCATTTTTTCCCATTCCTGAAACTGTCATATAAGGAAATTGATAATTTATATGTTGTTTTTTCATTTACATTCTGCATGATGTCTCAATCTGATTCTGCCTCAGAAGTATCTGTTGGAACTTTGCTGCCTGACATCGGTTCTACCAAAGCTAAGTGCATTTGTTGTAAAATTGTTGAGATTATATCTCCTAATGTCATTTGTATTAGTTACCATGATAAACTTTTACATGCAGATAGTGTGTCCATCAGTAATAGTACATTGCCGGTTGCAGTTCCTTCAACTTCTAATGTACATGATATACCTATGAATTTTAAAGAATTTGTTTCTGCTTCTATTCAGAAGGATTTGTCTGCATTTCCGCCATCTAATAAGCGTAAGAGGTCTTTTAAAACTTCTCATAAAGTTGATGAAATTTCAAATGACCGACAACATAATGAATTATCCACCTCTGATGAGGATCTATCTGATTCAGAAGATCCTTCCTCAGATATTGACACTGACAAATCTACTTATTTATTTAAAATGGAGTATATGCGTTCTTTGTTAAAAGAAGTGTTAATTACTTTGGATATTGAGGAAGCTAGTCCTCTTGATATTAAACCAGTAAACTTTTAAATTCTGTTTTTAAACCTCATGTGGTTACTCCAGAGGTTTTTCCTATTCCTGATGCTCTTTCTGATATGATTTCTAAGGAATGGAATAACCCGGGTAGTCCTTTTAATCCTTCTGCAAGGTTTAAAACATTGTATCCTTTACCAGCAATTTCAATAGAGTTTTGGGAAAAGATCCCCAAAGTTGATGGGGCTATTTCTACTCTTGCTAAACGAACCACTATTCCTATGGAAGATAGTACTTCCTTTAAAGATCCTTTAGCTAGGAAGCTTGAATCTTATCTAAGGAAAGCCTATTTATAATCAGGTCATCTTCTTAGGCCTGCAATTTCTTTGGCTGATGTTGCAGCTGCTTCAACTTTTTGGTTGGAGAATTTAGCGCAACAAGAATTGGATTCTGACTTCTATAGCATTGTTCGCCTACTACAACATGCTAATCATTTTATTTGTGATGCAATTTTTGATATTATCAAAATTGATGTTAGATCCATGTCTTTAGCAATTTTAGCTAGAAGAGCTTTGTGGTTTAAATCTTGGAATGCTGATATGACATCTAAGTCTACATTACTATCTCTTTCTTTCCAAGGTAATAATTTATTTGGTTCTCAGTTGGATTCTATTATTTCAACTGTTACTGGGGGGAAGGGAGTTTTTTTGCCTCAGGATAAAAAACCTAAGGGTAAATCTAAGGCTTCTAATCGTTTTCGTTCCTTTCGTCAAAATAAGGAACAAAAACCTAATCCTTCCCCCAAGGAAACTGTTTCCAATTGGAAGCCTTCCTCAAATTAGAATAAATCCAAGCCTTTTAAGAAACCAAAGTCAGCCCCTAAGTCCGCATGAAGGTGCGGCCCTCATTCCAGCTCAGCTGGTAGGGGGCAGATTAAGATTTTTCAAGGATGTTTGGGCAAATTCTGTCCAAAATCAATGGATTCAGAGCATTGTCTCTCAGGGGTACCGAATAGGATTCAGAGTAAGACATCCTGTGAGAAGATTTTTTCTCTCACGCATCCCAGTAAATCCAGTAAAAGCTCAGGCTTTCCTGAAGTGTGTTTCAGACCTGGAGGTTTCAGGGGTAATCATGCCGGTTCCTTTTCAGGAACAAGGTCTGGGGTTTTATTCAAATCTATTCATTGTCCCAAAGAAAGAAAATTCATTCTTACCAGTTCTGGATCTGAAAATTTTGAATCGTTATGTAAAAGTACCAACTTTCAAGATGGTGACTATAAGGACTATTCTGCCTTTTGTTCAGCAAGGACATTATACGTCTACAATAGACTTGCAGGATGCTTACCTTCATATTCTGATTCATCCAGAACATTATCAGTTCCTGAGATTCTCTTTTCTAGACAAGCATTACCAATTTGTTGCTCTTCCATTTGCCCTAGCAACAGCTCCAAGAATCTTTTCAAAGGTTCTGGGTGCCCTACTCTCTGTAATCAGAGAACAGGGTATTGCGGTGTTTCCTTATTTGGACGATATCTTGGTACTAGCTCAGTCTTTACATTCTGCAGAATCTCACACAAATCAACTAGTGTTGTTTCTTCGAAAACATGGTTGGAGGATCAATTTACCAAAAAGTTTCTTGATTTCTCAGACAAGGGTCACCTTTTTAGGTTTCCAGATAGATTCAGTGTCCATGACTCTGTCTCTAACAGACAAGAGACGTTTGAAATTGGTTGCAGCATGTTGGCACCTTCAGTCTCACTCATTCCCTTCAGTGGCTATGTGCATGGAAGTTTTAGGCCTCATGACTGCAGCATCGGACGCGATTCCTTTTGGTCGTTTTCACATGAGACCTCTCCAGCTTTGTATGCTGAATCAATGGTGCCGGGATTATACAAAGATATCACAATTAATATCCTTAAATACCAATGTTCGACACTCTCTGACATGGTGGTTAAATCACCAGCGTTTAGTTCAAGGGGCCTCTTTTGTTCGGCCAACCTGGATTGTGATCACAACAGATGCGAGTCTTTCAGGTTGGGGAGCTGTCTGGGGATCTCTGACAGCACAAGGGGTTTGGAAATCTCAAGAGACGAGATTACCAATCAATATTTTAGAACTCCGTGCAATTCTCAGAGCTCTTCAGTTTTGGCCTCTGTTGAAGAGAGAACCATTCATTTGTTTTCAGACAAACAATATTACAAAGGTGGCATATGTCAATCATCAGGGTGGGACTCACAGTCCCCAAGCTATGAAAGAAGTATCTCGGATACTTGTTTGGGCGGGAATCCAGCTCCTGTCTAATTTCTGCGGTTCATATCCCAGGTGTAGACAATTGGGAGGCGGATTATCTCAGCCGTCAGACTTTACATCCAGGGGAGTGGTCTCTCCATCCGGATGTGTTTTCTCAGATTGTTCAGATGTGGGGTCTTCCAGAAATAGATCTGATGGCTTCTCATCTAAACAAGAAACTTCCCAGATACCTGTCCAGGTCCAGGGATTCTCAGGTGGAAGCGGATGCGCTGACACTTCCTTGGTGTTATCAACCTGCTTATATCTTCCCGCCTCTAGTTCTTCTTCCAAGAGTGATCTCCAAAATCATCATGGAACAATCATTTGTGTTGCTGGTGGCTCCAGCATGGCCCCACAGGTTTTGGTATGCGGATCTTGTTCGGATCTCCAGTTGCCAACCTTGGCCACTTCCGTTAAGGCCGAACCTAATGTCTCAAGGTCCGTTTTTCCATCAGGATCTCAAATCATTAAATTTGAAGGTATGGAAATTGAACGCTTAGTGCTGAGTCATAGAAGTTTCTCTGACTCAGTAATTAATACTATGTTAGAAGCTCGTAAATATGTCTGTTTGGAAGACTTAGATTTCATGGTGTTCTCATAAATTCTCTTGGCATTCTTTTAGAATTCCTAGAATTTTACAGTTTCTTCAGGATGGTTTGGATAAAGGTTTGTCTGCAAGTACTTTGAAGGGACAAATCTCCGCTCTTTCTGTTTTATTTCACAGAAAGATTGCTACTCTTCCTGATATTCACTGTTTTCTACAGGCTTTAGTGCGTATTAAGCCTGTCATTAAATCAATTTCTCCTCCTTGGAGTCTTAATTTGGTTTTGAGGGCGTTACCGGCTCCTCCATTTGAGCCTATGCACTCTTTGGACATTAAACTATTTTCTTGGAAAGTGTTGTTCCTTTTGGCCATCTCTTCTGCTAGAAGAGTTTCTGAGCTTTCTGCTCTTTCTTGTGAATCTCCTTTTCTGATTTTTCATCAGGATAAGGCGGTTTTGCGGACTTTATTTAAGTTCTTACCTAAGGTTGTGAATTCTAACAACATTAGTAGAGAAATTGTTGTCCCTTCCTTGTGTCCTAATCCTAAGAATTCTTTGGAAAAATCCTTACATTCTTTGGATGTGGTGAGAGCTTTAAAATATTATGTTGAAGCTACTAAAGATTTCAGAAAGACTTCTAGTCTATTTGTTATATTCTCTGGTTCTAGGAAAGGTCAGAAGGCTTCTGCTATTTCCTTGGCTTCTTGGTTAAAGCTTTTGATTCATCAAGACCCCCACCTCAGAGAATTACAGCTCATTCTACTAGATCAGTCTCCACTTCGTGGGCTTTTAAGAATGAAGCTTCAGTTGATCAGATTTGCAAAGCGGCAACTTGGTCCTCTTTGCATACATTTACTAAATTCTACCGTTTTGATGTATTTGCTTCTTCAGAAGCAGTTTTTGGTAGAAAAGTTCTTCAGGCAGCTGTTTCAGTTTGATTCTTCTGCTGATGTTTTAAGTTTTTCTTTTCTTCATGAGAATAACTTATATTTTGGGTTGTGGATTAATTTTTCAGCATATGGCTGTTGTTTATTTTTATCCCTCCCTCTCTAGTGACTCTTGCGTGGAGTTCCACATCTTGGGTATTTGATATCCCATACGTCACTAGCTCATGGACTCTTGCCAATTACATGAAAGAAACCATAATTTATGTAAGAACTTACCTAATAAATTAATTTCTTTCATATTGGCAAGAGTACATGAGGCCCACCCTTTTTTATGGTGGTTATGATTTTTTTGTATAAAGCACAATTATTTCCAGATTCCTTTGTTGATGCTTTTTACTCCTTTCTTTATCACCCCACTACTTGGCTATTCGTTAAAATGAATTGTGGGTGTGGTGAGGGGTGTATTTATAGGCATTTTGAGGTTTGGGAAACTTTGCCCCTCCTGGTAGGATTGTATATCCCATACGTCACTAGCTCATGGACTCTTGCCAATATGAAAGAAATGAATTTATCAGGTAAGTCCTTACATAAAACATAATTTATGTAAGAACTTACCTGATAAATTCATTTCTTTCATATTAGCAAGAGTCCATGAGCTAGTGACGTATGGGATATACATTCCTACCAGGAGGGGCAAAGTTTCCCAAACCTTAAAATGCCTATAAATACACCCCTCACCACACCCACAATTCAGTTTAACGAATAGCCAAGAAGTGGGGTGATAAGAAAAAAGTGCGAAAGCATATAAAATAAGGAATTGGAATAATTGTGCTTTATACAAAAAAATCATAACCACCACAAAAAAAGGGCGGGCCTCATGGACTCTTGCTAATATGAAAGAAATGAATTTATCAGGTAAGTTCTTACATAAATTATGTTTTCTTTCATGTAATTAGCAAGAGTCCATGAGCTAGTGACGTATGGGATAATGACTACCCAAGATGTGGATCTTTCCACACAAGAGTCACTAGAGAGGGATGGATAAAATAAAGACAGCCAATTCCTGCTGAAAATAATCCACACCCAAAATAAAGTTTAATGAAAAACATAAGCCGAAGATTCAAACTGAAACCGCTGCCTGAAGTACTTTTCTACCAAAAACTGCTTCAGAAGAAGAAAATACAACAAAATGGTAGAATTTGGTAAAAGTATGCAAAGAGGACCAAGTTGCCGCTTTGCAAATCTGATCAACCGAAGCTTCATTCCTAAACGCCTAGGAAGTAGAAACTGACCTAGTAGAATGAGCTGTAATCCTATGAGGCGGAGTCTTACCCTACTCAACATAGGCAAGATGAATTAAAGATTTCAACCAAGATGCCAAAGAAATGGCAGAAGTTTTCTGGCCTTTCTAAAACCGGAAAAGATAACAAATAAACTAGAAGTCTTTCGGAAAGACTTAGTAGCTTCAACATAATATTTCAAAGCTCTAATAACATCCAAAGAATGCAACGATTTCTCCTTAGAATTCTTAGGATTAAGACATAATGAAGGAACCACAATGTCTCTACTAATGTTGTTGGAATTCACAACTTAGGTAAAAATTCAAAAGAAGTTCGCAACACCGCCTTATCCTGATGAAAAATCAGAAAAGGAGACTCACAAGAAAGAGCAGATAATTCAGAAACTCTTCTGGCAGAAGAGATGGCCAAAAGGAACAAAACTTTCCAAGAAAGTAATTTAATATCCAATGAATGCATAGGTTCAAATGGAGGAGCTTGAAGAGCCCCCAGAACCAAATTCAAACTCCAAGGAGGAGAAATTGACTTAATGACAGGCTTTATACGAACCAAAGCTTGTACAAAACAATGAATATCAGGAAGAATAGCAATCTTTCTGTGAAAAAGAACAGAAAGAGCAGAGATTTGACCTTTCAAGGAACTTGCGGACAAACCCTTATCCAAACCATCCTGAAGAAACTGTAATATTCTCGGTATTCTAAAAGAATGCCAAGAAAAATGATGAGAAAGACACCAAGAAATATAAGTCTTCCAGACTCTATAATATATCTCTCTGGATACAGATTTACGAGCCTGTAACATAGTATTAATCACAGAGTCAGAGAAACCTCTTTGACCAAGAATCAAGCGTTCAATCTCCATACCTTTAAATTTAAGGATTTCAGATCCTGATGGAAAAAAGGACCTTGAGACAAAAGGTCTGGTCTTAACGGAAGAGTCCACGGTTGGCAAGAGGCCATTCGGACAAGATCCGCATACCAAAACCTGTGAGGCCATGCCGGAGCTACCAGCATAACAAACGAGCATTCCTTCAGAATCTTGGAGATTACTCTTGGAAGAAGAACTAGAGGCGGAAAGATATAGGCAGGATGATACTTCCAAGGAAGTGATAATGCATCCACTGCCTCCGCCTGAGGATCCCGGGATCTGGACAGATACCTGGGGAGTTTCTTGTTTAGATGAGAAGCCATCAGATCTATTTCTGGAAGTTCCCATATTTGAACAATCTGAAGAAATACCTCTGGGTGAAGAGACCATTCGCCCGGATGCAACGTTTGGCGACTGAGATAATCCGCTTTCCAATTGTCCATACCTGGGATATGAACCGCAGAGATTAGACAGGAGCTGGATTCCGCCCAAACCAAAATTCGAGATACTTCTTTCATAGCCAGAGGACTGTGAGTCCCTCCTTGATGATTGATGTATGCCACAGTTGTGACATTATCTATCTGAAAACAAATGAACAACTCTCTCTTCAGAAGAGGCCAAGACTGAAGAGCTCTGAAAATTGCACGGAGTTCCAAAATATTGATCGGAAATCTCACCTCCTGAGATTCCCAAACCCCTTGTGCCGTCAGATACCCCCACACAGCTCCCCAACCTGTAAGACTTGCATCTGTTGAGATTATAGTCCAGGTCGGAAGAACAAAGAAGCCCCCTGAACTAAACGATGGTGATCTGTCCACCATGTCAGAGAGTGTTGTAAAATCGGTTTAAAGATATTAATTGAGATATCTTTGAGTAATCCCTGCACCATTGGTTCAGCATACAGAGCTGAAGAGGTCGCATGTGAAAAACAGAATTTATGTTTACCTGATAAATTACTTTCTCCAACGGTGTGTCCGGTCCACGGCGTCATCCTTACTTGTGGGATATTCTCTTCCCCAACAGGAAATGGCAAAGAGCCCAGCAAAGCTGGTCACATGATCCCTCCTAGGCTCCGCCTACCCCAGTCATTCGACCGACGTTAAGGAGGAATATTTGCATAGGAGAAACCATATGGTACCGTGGTGACTGTAGTTAAAGAAAATAAATGATCAGACCTGATTAAAAAAACCAGGGCGGGCCGTGGACCGGACACACCGTTGGAGAAAGTAATTTATCAGGTAAACATAAATTCTGTTTTCTCCAACATAGGTGTGTCCGGTCCACGGCGTCATCCTTACTTGTGGGAACCAATACCAAAGCTTTAGGACACGGATGAAGGGAGGGAGCAAATCAGGTCACCTAAATGGAAGGCACCACGGTTTGCAAAACCTTTCTCCCAAAAATAGCCTCAGAAGAAGCAAAAGTATCAAACTTGTAAAATTTGGTAAAAGTGTGCAGTGAAGACCAAGTCGCTGCCCTACATATCTGATCAACAGAAGCCTCGTTCTTGAAGGCCCATGTGGAAGCCACAGCCCTAGTGGAATGAGCTGTGATTCTTTCGGGAGGCTGCCGTCCGGCAGTCTCGTAAGCCAATCTGATGATGCTTTTAATCCAAAAAGAGAGAGAGGTAGAAGTTGCTTTTTGACCTCTCCTTTTACCGGAATAAACAACAAACAAGGAAGATGTTTGTCTAAAATCCTTTGTAGCATCTAAATAGAATTTTAGAGCGCGAACAACATCCAAATTGTGCAACAAACGTTCCTTCTTTGAAACTGGTTTCGGACACAGAGAAGGTACGATAATCTCCTGGTTAATGTTTTTGTTAGAAACAACTTTTGGAAGAAACCCAGGTTTAGTACGTAAAACCACCTTATCTGCATGGAACACCAGATAAGGAGGAGAACACTGCAGAGCAGATAATTCTGAAACTCTTCTAGCAGAAGAAATTGCAACTAAAAACAAAACTTTCCAAGATAATAACTTAATATCAACGGAATGTAAGGGTTCAAACGGAACCCCCTGAAGAACTGAAAGAACTAAATTGAGACTCCAAGGAGGAGTCAAAGGTTTGTAAACAGGCTTAATTCTAACCAGAGCCTGAACAAAGGCTTGAACATCTGGCACAGCTGCCAGCTTTTTGTGAAGTAACACAGACAAGGCAGAAATCTGTCCCTTCAGGGAACTTGCAGATAATCCTTTTTCCAATCCTTCTTGAAGGAAGGATAGAATCTTAGGAATCTTAACCTTGTCCCAAGGGAATCCTTTAGATTCACACCAACAGATATATTTTTTCCAAATTTTGTGGTAAATCTTTCTAGTTACAGGCTTTCTGGCCTGAACAAGAGTATCGATAACAGAATCTGAGAACCCTCGCTTCGATAAGATCAAGCGTTCAATCTCCAAGCAGTCAGCTGGAGTGAAACCAGGTTCGGATGTTCGAACGGACCCTGAACAAGAAGGTCTCGTCTCAAAGGTAGCTTCCAAGGTGGAGCCGATGACATATTCACCAGATCTGCATACCAAGTCCTGCGTGGCCACGCAGGAGCTATCAAGATCACCGACGCCCTCTCCTGATTGATCCTGGCTACCAGCCTGGGGATGAGAGGAAACGGCGGGAACACATAAGCTAGTTTGAAGGTCCAAGGTGCTACTAGTGCATCCACTAGAGCTGCCTTGGGATCCCTGGATCTGGACCCGTAGCAAGGAACTTTGAAGTTCTGACGAGAGGCCATCAGATCCATGTCTGGAATGCCCCACAGCTGAGTGACTTGGGCAAAGATTTCCGGATGGAGTTCCCACTCCCCCGGATGCAATGTCTGACGACTCAGAAAATCCGCTTCCCAATTTTCCACTCCTGGGATGTGGATAGCGGACAGGTGGCAGGAGTGAGACTCCGCCCATAGAATGATTTTGGTCACTTCTTCCATCGCTAGGGAACTCCTTGTTCCCCCCTGATGGTTGATGTACGCAACAGTTGTCATGTTGTCTGATTGAAACCGTATGAACTTGGCCCTCGCTAGCTGAGGCCAAGCCTTGAGAGCATTGAATATCGCTCTCAGTTCCAGAATATTTATCGGTAGAAGAGATTCTTCCCGAGACCAAAGACCCTGAGCTTTCAGGGATCCCCAGACCGCGCCCCAGCCCATCAGACTGGCGTCGGTCGTGACAATGACCCACTCTGGTCTGCGGAATGTCATCCCTTGTGACAGGTTGTCCAGGGACAGCCACCAACGGAGTGAGTCTCTGGTCCTCTGATTTACTTGTATCTTCGGAGACAAGTCTGTATAATCCCCATTCCACTGACTGAGCATGCACAGTTGTAATGGTCTTAGATGAATGCGCGCAAAAGGAACTATGTCCATTGCCGCTACCATCAACCCGATCACTTCCATGCACTGAGCTATGGAAGGAAGAGGAACGGAATGAAGTATCCGACAAGAGTCTAGAAGCTTTGTTTTTCTGGCCTCTGTCAGAAATATCCTCATTTCTAAGGAGTCTATTATTGTTCCCAAGAAGGGAACCCTTGTTGACGGAGATAGAGAACTCTTTTCCACGTTCACTTTCCATCCGTGAGATCTGAGAAAGGCCAGGACTATGTCCGTGTGAGCCTTTGCTTGAGGAAGGGACGACGCTTGAATCAGAATGTCGTCCAAGTAAGGTACTACAGCAATGCCCCTTGGTCTTAGCACAGCTAGAAGGGACCCTAGTACCTTTGTGAAAATCCTTGGAGCAGTGGCTAATCCGAAAGGAAGCGCCACAAACTGGTAATGCTTGTCCAGGAATGCGAACCTTAGGAACCGATGATGTTCCTTGTGGATAGGAATATGTAGATACGCATCCTTTAAATCCACCGTGGTCATGAATTGACCTTCCTGGATGGAAGGAAGAATAGTTCGAATGGTTTCCATCTTGAACGATGGAACCTTGAGAAACTTGTTTAAGATCTTGAGATCTAAGATTGGTCTGAACGTTCCCTCTTTTTTGGGAACTATGAACAGATTGGAGTAGAACCCCATCCCTTGTTCTCTTAATGGAACAGGATGAATCACTCCCATTTTTAACAGGTCTTCTACACAATGTAAGAATGCCTGTCTTTTTATGTGGTCTGAAGACAACTGAGACCTGTGGAACCTCCCCCTTGGGGGAAGCCCCTTGAATTCCAGAAGATAACCTTGGGAGACTATTTCTAGCGCCCAAGGATCCAGAACATCTCTTGCCCAAGCCTGAGCGAAGAGAGAGAGTCTGCCCCCCACCAGATCCGGTCCTGGATCGGGGGCCAACATTTCATGCTGTCTTGGTAGCAGTGGCAGGTTTCTTGGCCTGCTTTCCCTTGTTCCAGCCTTGCATTGGTCTCCAAGCTGGCTTGGCTTGAGAAGTATTACCCTCTTGCTTAGAGGACGTAGCACTTTGGGCTGGTCCGTTTCTACGAAAGGGACGAAAATTAGATTTATTTTTTGCCTTGAAAGGCCGATCCTGAGGAAGGGCGTGGCCCTTACCCCCAGTGATATCAGAGATAATCTCTTTCAAGTCAGGGCCAAACAGCGTTTTCCCCTTGAAAGGAATGTTAAGTAGCTTGTTCTTGGAAGACGCATCAGCCGACCAAGATTTCAACCAAAGCGCTCTGCGCGCCACAATAGCAAACCCAGAATTCTTAGCCGCTAACCTAGCCAATTGCAAAGTGGCGTCTAGGGTAAAAGAATTAGCCAATTTGAGAGCATTGATTCTGTCCATAATCTCCTCATAAGGAGGAGAATCACTATCGACCGCCTTTATCAGCTCATCGAACCAGAAACATGCGGCTGTAGCGACAGGGACAACGCATGAAATTGGTTGTAGAAGGTAACCCTGCTGAACAAACATCTTTTTAAGCAAACCTTCTAATTTTTTATCCATAGGATCTTTGAAAGCACAACTATCCTCTATGGGTATAGTGGTGCGCTTGTTTAAAGTGGAAACCGCTCCCTCGACCTTGGGGACTGTCTGCCATAAGTCCTTTCTGGGGTCGACCATAGGAAACAATTTTTTAAATATGGGGGGAGGGACGAAAGGAATACCGGGCCTTTCCCATTCTTTATTAACAATGTCCGCCACCCGCTTGGGTATAGGAAAAGCTTCTGGGAGCCCCGGCACCTCTAGGAACTTGTCCATTTTACATAGTTTCTCTGGGATGACCAACTTGTCACAATCATCCAGAGTGGATAATACCTCCTTAAGCAGAATGCGGAGATGTTCCAACTTAAATTTAAATGTAATCACATCAGGTTCAGCTTGTTGAGAAATGTTCCCTGAATCAGTAATTTCTCCCTCAGACAAAACCTCCCTGGCCCCATCAGACTGGGTTAGGGGCCCTTCAGAAACATTATTATCAGCGTCGTCATGCTCTTCAGTATCTAAAACAGAGCAGTCGCGCTTACGCTGATAAGTGTTCATTTTGGCTAAAATGTTTTTGACAGAATTATCCATTACAGCCGTTAATTGTTGCATAGTAAGGAGTATTGGCGCGCTAGATGTACTAGGGGCCTCCTGAGTGGGCAAGACTCGTGTAGACGAAGGAGGGAATGATGCAGTACCATGCTTACTCCCCTCACTTGAGGAATCATCTTGGGCATCATTGTCATTGTCACATAAATCACATTTATTTAAATGAATAGGAATTCTGGCTTCCCCACATTCAGAACACAGTCTATCTGGTAGTTCAGACATGTTAAACAGGCATAAACTTGATAACAAAGTACAAAAAACGTTTTAAAATAAAACCGTTACTGTCACTTTAAATTTTAAACTGAACACACTTTATTACTGCAATTGCGAAAAAACATGAAGGAATTGTTCAAAATTCACCAAATTTTCACCACAGTGTCTTAAAGCCTTAAAAGTATTGCACACCAAATTTGGAAGCTTTAACCCTTAAAATAACGGAACCGGGGCCGTTTTGAACTTTAACCCCTTTACAGTCCCTGGTATCTGCTTTGCTGAGACCCAACCAAGCCCAAAGGGGAATACGATACCAAATGACGCCTTCAGAAAGTCTTTTCTAAGTATCAGAGCTCCTCTCACATGCGACTGCATGCCATGCCTCTCAAAAACAAGTGCGCAACACCGGTGCGAAAATGAGGCTCTGCCTATGCTTTGGGAAAGCCCCTAAAGAATAAGGTGTCTAAAACAGTGCCTGCCGATATTATTATATCAAAATACCCAAATAAAATGATTCCTCAAGGCTAAATATGTGTTAATAATGAATCGATTTAGCCCAGAAAAAGTCTACAGTCTTAATAAGCCCTTGTGAAGCCCTTATTTACGATCGTAATAAACATGGCTTACCGGATCCCATAGGGAAAATGACAGCTTCCAGCATTACATCGTCTTGTTAGAATGTGTCATACCTCAAGCAGCAAGAGACTGCTCACTGTTCCCCCAACTGAAGTTAATTGCTCTCAACAGTCCTGTGTGGAACAGCCATGGATATTAGTGACGGTTGCTAAAATCATTTTCCTCATACAAACAGAAATCTTCATCTCTTTTCTGTTTCTGAGTAAATAGTACATACCAGCACTATTTCAAAATAACAAACTCTTGATTGAATAATAAAAACTACAGTTAAACACTAAAAAACTCTAAGCCATCTCCGTGGAGATGTTGCCTGTACAACGGCAAAGAGAATGACTGGGGTAGGCGGAGCCTAGGAGGGATCATGTGACCAGCTTTGCTGGGCTCTTTGCCATTTCCTGTTGGGGAAGAGAATATCCCACAAGTAAGGATGACGCCGTGGACCGGACACACCTATGTTGGAGAAATGAGCAAAGGAGATCGCATCTGATGCGGCAGTCCTAAGACCCAACATTTCCATGCATAAGGCTACCAAAGGGAATGAATGTGACTGAAGGTTTTGACAAGCTGATATCAATGTTAAACTTCTCTTGTCTGACAAGGACAGAGTCATAGACACTGAATTTATCTAGAAACCTAAAAAGGTTACCCTTGTCTGAGGAATCAATGAACTGATTGGTAAATTGATCCTCCAACCATGAACTTGAAGAAACAACACAAGTCGATTCGTATGAGATTCTTCGAAAATGAGAAGACTGAGCAAGTACCAAGATATCATCCAAATAAGGAAATACTAAAACCCTATTCTCTGATTACAGAAAGAAGGGCACCGAGAACCTTTGAAAAAAATTCTTGGAACTGAGGCTAGGCCAAACGGTAGAGCCACAAAACTGGTAATGCTTGTCTAAAAAGAGAAACTCAGACACTAAAAGTGATCTGGATGAATCGGAATATGCAGATACACATCCTGTAAATCTATTGTAGACATATAATGCCCTTGCTAAACAAAAGGCAGGATAGTCCTACAGTAACCATCTTGAATGTTGGTATCCTAACATAACGATTCAATAATGATAGATCCGGAACTGGTCTGAAGGAATTGACCTTCTTTGGTACAATGAAGAGATAAAATAAAACCCCAGCCCCTTTTCCAGAACTGGAACTGGCATAAATACTCCAGCCAACTCTAGATCTGAAACACATTTCAGAAATGCTGAGCCTTTGCTGTGTTAACTGGGACACGGGAAAGAAAAGAATCTCTTAGCAGGAGGCCTTAACTTGAAGCCAATTCTGTACCTTTCTGAAACAATGTTTCTGAAACCAGAGATTAAGAACGGAATTGATCCAAATTTCTTTGAAGTAAACGTAATCTGCCCCATACCAGCTGAGCTGGAATAAGGGCCGCACCTTCATAGGTACTTAGGAGCTGGCTATAG
This sequence comes from Bombina bombina, assembly GCF_027579735.1. Lineage (NCBI taxonomy): Eukaryota > Metazoa > Chordata > Amphibia > Anura > Bombinatoridae > Bombina > Bombina bombina. Next base: position 1,279,432,053 of record NC_069501.1, on the reverse strand, counting down.
GTTTCTATAAGGCTTGGATATATTCCAAACTGGAAATAGTTTCCAAACTGATACCGCTCCTGAGGATGAAGGATCAGGCTTTTGTTCCTTGTGAGGAAAGGAACGAAAATGATTATTTACCCTGGAAAGAAAGGGAAAGCAAAGTTGACTTAGAAGACATGTCAGCATTCCAAGTTTAATCCATAAAGCTTTTCTAGCTAAAATAGCTAGAGACATATACCTGACATCAACTCTAATGATATCAAAAGATGGTATCACCAATAAAATTATTAGCATGTTATAGAATAATAATAATGCTATAAAATTATGATCTGTTACTTGTTGCGCTAAAGCTTCTAACCAAAAAGTTGAAGCTGCAGCAACATCCGCTAAAAATATAGCAGGTCTAAGAAGATTACCTGAACATAAGTAAGCTTTTCTTAGAAAGGATTCAATTTTCCTATCTAAAGGATCCTTAAATGAAGTACTATCTGCCGTAGGAATAGTAGTACATTAGCAGGAGTAGAGACAGCCCCATAACCTTAGGGATTTTTGTCCCAAAAAACTCTAATCTGTCAGATGGCACAGGATATAATTTGCTTAAACGTCTAGAAGGAGTAAATAAATTACCCAAATTATTCCATTCCCTGGAAATTACTTCAGAAATAGCATCAGGGAGATAAAACACTTCTGGAATAACTACAGGAGATTTAAAAACCTGATTTAAACGTTTACATTTAGTATCAAGAGGACCAGAATCCTCTATTTCTAATTCAAATAACACTTCTTTAAGTAAAGAACGAATAAATTCCATCTTGAACAAATACAAAGATTTATCAGCATCAACCTCTGAGACAGAAACCTCTGAACCAGAAGAACCATTATCAGTATCAGAATGATGATGTTCATTTAAAAATTCATCTGAAAAAAGAGAAGTTTTAAAAGACTTTTATGTATACTAGAAGGAGAAATAACAGACATAGCCTTCTAAATGGATTTAAAAAATAAAATCTCTTATGTTATCAGGAACACTCTGAAAATTAGATGTTGACGGAACAGCAACAGGTAATGTAACAGTACTAAAGGAAATTTTATCTGCATTAATAAGTTTGACATGACATGCAATACAAATAACAGCTGGAGAAACAGATACCAAAAGTTTATCGCAGATACACTTAGCTTGGTAGCTCCAGCACTGTGCAGTGATTTTCCTGAAGTATCTTCTGACTCAGTTGCAACGTGGAACATCTTGCAATATGTAAAAGAAAAAAACAACATATAAAGCAAAATTGATCAAATTCCTTAAATGACAGTTTCAGGAATGGGAAAAAATGCCAAAGAACAAGCTTCTAGCAACCAGAAGCAATAAAAAATGAGACTTAAATAATGTGGAGACAAAAGTGACGCCCATATTTTTTCGCGCCAAATAAGACGCCCACATTATTTGGCGCCTAAATGCTTTTTGGCGCCAAAAATTACGCCACATCCGGAACGCCGACATTTTTGGCGCAAAATAACGTCAAAGAATGACGCAACTTCCGGCGACACGTATGACGCCGGAAACGGAAATAGAATTTTTGCGCCAAAAAAGTCCGCGCCAAGAATGACGCAATAAAATGAAGCATTTTCAGCCCCCGCGAGCCTAACAGCCCACAGGGAAAAAGTCAAATTTTAAGGTAAAAAATGTTAAATTAAAATGCATTATCCCAAATATGAAACTGACTGTCTGAAAAATAAGGAAAGTTGAACATTCTGAGTCAAGGCAAATAAATGTTTGAATACATATATTTAGAACTTTATAAACAAAGTGCCCAACCATAGCTAGGAGTGTCACAGAAAATAAGACTTACTTACCCCAGGACACTCATCTACATATAGCAGATAGCCAAACCAGTACTGAAACGAGAATCAGCAGAGGTAATGGTATATATAAGAGTATATCGTCGATCTGAAAAGGGAGGTAAGAGATGAATCTCTACGACCGATAACAGAGAACCTATGAAATAGACCCCTTAGAAGGAGATCACTGCATTCAAATAGGCAATACTCTCCTCACATCCCTCTGACATTCACTGCACGCTGAGAGGAAAACCGGGCTCCAACTTGCTGCGGAGCGCATATCAACGTAGAATCTAGCACAAACTTACTTCACCACCTCCATCGGAGGCAAAGTTTGTAAAACTGAATTGTGGGTGTGGTGAGGGGTGTATTTATAGGCATTTTAAGGTTTGGGAAACTTTGCCCCTCCTGGTAGGAATGTATATCCCATACGTCACTAGCTCATGGACTCTTGCTAATTACATGAAAGAAATTATGTTTTCTTTCTAATGACATGATGAGTCCACGGATCATCTAATTACTATTGGGAATCAATACCCAAGCTAGAGTACACAGTTAAGGGAGGGACAAGACAGGGAACCTAAACGGAAGGCATCACTGCTTGAAGAACCTTTCTCCCAAAAGAGGCCTCAGTCGAGGCAAAAGTGTCAAATTTATAGAATTTTGAAAAAGTGTGAAGAGAGGACTAAGTTGCAGCCTTGCAAATCTGTTTCACAGAAGCTTAATTTTTGAATGCCCAGGAAAAGGAAACAGTCCTTGTAGAATTGAGCCGCAACTCTCTCAGGAGGCTGCTGTCCAGTAGTTTCATAGGCAAAACGAATGATACTCTTCAGCCACAAAGAAAGAGAAGTAGGCGTAGCTTTCTGTCCCTTACGTTTCCCAGAGAATAGCACAAACAGAGTAGAAGACTGACGAAAATCCTTAGTCGCCTGTAAATAGAATTTTAATGCACACACCATGTCCAGATTGTGCAAAAGCCATTCCATTTGAGAAGAAGGATTAGGACACAAAGAAGGAACAACAATCTCCTGATTAATTTTCCGGTCTGAAACTACTTTAGGGAGAAACCACCTACCTAGCCACTACTGTGTCAGCAACCTTATTCAAAGATTGATTACATTTCCTCTTGCGCTTTCCCAGCAGCATGGGAAAAGCAGACAACGCATCAGATACCGCTGATGACATTAGCAAAGCGATGTCTTGCAAGGTAACTCCAGGTTGAGTAATAGAGGAAGCGCAGGGCACTGGCTGTATGGACGCTAAATTTTGGGACGCTTGAGGAGAAAGCTGCGGCATATCTTGAACATTGTCAGAAGACTCCTGAACAGCATCCGCCTTAGACAATGTTGGCTCAGGAAAAAGTCTATTCCTGTAATGTAAAGTTCTCTCAATACATGAGGAACAGAAAGAGATTGGTGGTTCTACATTAGCATCAAAACATAAAGAACATGTAACATCTTGCAGGGTTTCTTGGTCCATCATTATTCACCAATAAACAGAAAACTGATATTTAATTCAGAAAATATCCCCCAAAACAAAAACAAAAAAATCGTTACTGTTCCTTTAAATTTTAAACAAACAAAATAGCTGCTTTATTTTTCTGCTATTAAATTTACACCTTATCCCCCAAAATAACTTCCAGACAACTCTACACCTCAGCTTAGCGTTGCTGAGGTGCTTACCTGCCTGCCTGCTAACTTAGTAAATTACTTTGTAACTGATCCGGACTCAACTCTATGAACACTGCGGTCCGTAACCGCAACGCTGCTGAATCTGTGACGCAGCTGAATTTCCCTCCGGAGACACAGGAAGTGACAAACAGGGCTAGAAAAACTGCGCGCAATAGGAACTGCCGCCGTATCTAACTCTGCCCATCATGGGCGTAACCTGAAACTCCCGATCGGCTAAATCAATTATCACAGCCGTCGGGAGTGAAGTATAAAAAACAATAAAAACACCCCCAGTGCCTGCTTCGCTGCCCTTAAAAAATATTCCCCTGTCATAGGAATGTAATTTGTCCCAATGAAAGTAAAAGTGCTATCCTTTTTCTCTGCATGTCCCAGAAAAACATAAAGTTAGCACCACGCAGCACGGCAGCTCACTAGGTTTGGGAGGCCAGTTCCTTCACATAGACCTGTGGGTAGAAACAAAGACTGAGTAATCTTACTGAGGCTTGTATGGGTAGGGCAGCATAATTGTCATTTTTATTATTTTGGATAATTTCATTTATTTTTGGTAATGTAATTTTTTTTGACTCATCGTGTCATTAGAAAGAAAACCTAAGTCTAAAAAAAACCTAAAAAAAAGCTACCCATTGCCCTTAAAGGGGCATTTGTATGGGCATTGCTGATTTGATCAGCCAATAGGATTTCAGTAGCTCTCATCCTATTGGCTGATTTGAAAATGTCAGCCAATAGGAATGCAAGGTACCCTATTTTTAGACGGGTACCTTGCATTCAAGCTTCAGTGCACAGTGGTGATCGTATGAAGAGGATCCTCCACACTGGATGTCTGCGCCGCCGGCGACAATGCTCCACGCCTCCACAGCTCTGCGCCACCGGGATGAAGATAGGAGATGCCCCCGCGATGGAGCAAGATGTCGCCGCCTGGATGAAGACTGATGACCGGACTTCAGGAACTGTGAGATTTTCTGGGTTTTTTTTTCCTCTAGATTAAGGATGGGCAGTAAAAGAGCTGAATACCCTTTTAAGGGCAATGCCCATACAAATGTCCCTTTAGGTAGCTTAGGTTTTATTTAGACTTAGGTTTTTTATTTTGGGGGGTTGGTTGGGTGGGGGTGGTTACTGTTAGGGGAGACTTTGTAATTTTTAGGTAAAGAGCTGGTTAACTTAGAGCAACGCCCTACAAAAGGCCATTTTAAGGGCTATTGGTAGTTTGCTGTTAGGTTAGAGGGTGTTTTTATTTTGGGGGGGCTTTTTTGTTTTTATAGGGGTATTAGATTAGGTGTAATTTTAATTATTTTTGATAATTTTGTTTTTTATTTTTCGTAATTTTAGAGTTTTTATTTTTTTGAATGTATTTTTTTTTTTGTAGAGTTAGGATTTTTTTAATTTGTAATTTAGTTTTGTTTATTTTTCGCTAATTTTATTGTTTTAAATCAGTAGTGTTAGGTTACTTTATAGTTTAAACTTAGTTTTTTTTTATTTCTCAGCTAAGTTTTTATTTATTTAAAGATAGTTATATTGTAAATTTAATTTAAAATTAGGGGGTCCGGCAGCTTATGGGTTAATAGGTTTATTATAGTAGTTGCGATGTGGGGGGGCCAGCGGTTTAGGGGTTATTAGTTTTATTTAGTGTTGGCGATGTCGGGGGGTAGCGGATTAGGGGTATTTAGACTAGGGGTTTATGTTTGGGTGTTGTTAGTTTTTTTCTAACACTTTTTCTCCATTGATGTCTATTGAGAAAGTGTGCACGAGCACGTAAAGTCAGGCCTTGGGTTTTGTGCGGTGTGGAGCTTATCGCACCATACCGCACCACAAGAGAAGGTTTTTCAGTAACTTGTAATGGCAGTGCTATGGAAAGTGCGATAATGCTATTTTTTTGCGTTATTTACGCACCTAGTATAGCGCAAAACTTGTAATCTTGGTGTTTGTTAGGTTGGTGAGCATCAACCACTCTTCTTTTTTGGGATATTTTTAGAGCGAGGTTGTACCAGGTGATGTTTTACCAGACAACCATTTATACCACAGTAGTAGTAGCCCCTTTTTTCTTATATTGTGTTGTAAGATTATTCTATAAGTAGTGAGAAACCGCTCGCTACAATGCTCTGAAGGCTTTAGTTAAATCCTAGCACACAACCTTAAGTATTGCAGGGTCTTGTTCTGCAAACTCTAATGTGAGCATAGCGCGTAACGTTACTTGTAAACGGTCTATTAGATGTTGTGTCCACCATATGGAATTATAGGACAAGTATGATGACACATCAGTGACTGCATCTATTTGTTTGTCCTGTGACCCTATAATTCCATAAATAAAGCTCACTCTATATCATTCTGTGAGAGCACAAGCCAGAGGTGCGTAGACCAGGACTCTATATTTCTATGAAAATCACCAAACCTACCAGGACCCTTACTGACTTACAGGGTGTGTTACCAGCTTCTCCCAGCAGGTGTCTCTGTATGAAGATCTGACATTTGTGTGCTATATAAGGGCAGCACCACTGACTGACAGGAGTATTCAGGGTACAATGAGCTGATGAGCTAGGGAGGGGCAGGTGCAGCCAATAAAGAACGCTATCCGTTAGCAAATAGCCGGGACATGCCAGATACTCTACAGATCCGTGCACAAACACTTATGTATTGGGATAAAAGGGAGGACATTAGTAGCCTGAGAGGCAGGTGCAGCCAATAAAGAACGCTATCCGTTAGCAAGTAGCCGGGACATGCCAGATACTCTACAGATCCGTGCACAAACACTTATGTATTGGGATAAAAGGGAGGACATTAGTAGCCTGAGAGGCAGGTGCAGTCAATAAAGAACCCTATCCGTTAGCAAATAGCCGGGACATGCCAGATACTCTACAGATCCGTGCACAAACACTTATGTATTGGGATAAAAGGGAGGACATTAGTAGCCTGAGAGGCAGGTGCAGCCAATAAGGAACCCTATCCGTTAGCAAATAGCCGGGACATGCCAGATACTCTACAGATCCGTGCACAAACACTTATGTATTGGGATAAAAGGGAGGACAAGAGAAACAGCTAAACCCTGATCAGTATAGGAAGCTTCATTTTTAAGGAAAGTCTCTTACAGAAGATGCTCTAATATACGGACAATGTGTAATATGGGAACTGCAGTGTTAGCCGTCATCTAAACTCCAAAGAGATGTATCTGTAATGGTCTTGTGGACAGCACCAGCAGTTACCGTAACGCAAAGAGAGAACCAAACTGCACAGCACTTGTGTATAAGGCAGAGAGGTGCATAGTACATACAGATATGGTCACACTGATCTACACCTCGTCCCAAAGGTCATTATAAATAGGAAGCAACATGTGGCCAGGTGTCAGGATGCCTAAAAACATACATAAGACCTTGCAATCACAATAAAAAGTACCATCACTCATATTATTGTCATTTATACCACAATCACTCCCTGGCAGAGAGAACCCACAGGTAGTGTGACCTACGTTTGACCTTACCCAGGGTGTCTGAACGGCGCAGGGCAGGCACTGAGCTTTGGCTGTCACACCAGTCCAGCTTTCCTCGTGCTATCAGAAACTTCTTGGCCTTGAAGAGAAGGGTAGGAAAATCCTCCTGGGATGCAGCAAAAGCTTCAATCTTGTTTTTCACAGTTCCCAGCACCTGCAGAAGAGAAACCGTTAGAGTAAGAACGCGTGTATCCGGATGCATATTGTTCCTTACAGTATATTACACTGTAGCAACACTCCTAGCTCTATACGAATGATAAAAAGTCTAACAGCCGCCTATATTTACCGATTACCAAGATACACAATATGTATAGGTCCCTACACAACCTAAAGAGAGCCAGCGCACAACACGGCACAATGATTTTAACATCCAAACCACTTTTACACCTTAATGTCTTTTCTGTGGTTTAAAGTAGCCAGACAGCTGTAACTTACAAAAATGTGTTATTCGTAGCGTAAGAGAAGCGAGCAAATTTATGTAACTGTAAACAAGTCTAACCACCCAAAATGACACAGCCACAAATCTTCTGAAAATAAAATTTTCACCAAAAATTCAATGTTTTTTAGAATTTCCAGAAAGTGATTAATGACAAATATACATCACTCGGTTTGTTAATTTAAACTCGGGTACCAGTAAGTTATACTGCTCTCCTCACTTAGATGATATGTAGATGATGCTAACGCTCAGTCAGTGTGCCCTGCTGGTGGTATTGTACGACCCATGACCTATCCTGGCTATTTGCTCTAAAGGACCTCATCATTTACCAACCTTGGAGAAGGCAACAACTCTGCTAGGGAAGACCCAGAATGACATTTGAGTGATCAGCTCAGCGACACATGGGGATGATCAGGCTCCAGCCAAGGCTTAAAGCTACTTTTCATTTGGGACATTTGTGTTTATCTGACCGTATTAGCCTTTATATATAATGCATTATGCTTATTAACAAGAACTGTTCCCCACAATAATTGAAGTTATTTTGTTTTGTGAGTCTTTCCTGCAGGTGGCTTTTTTTATCCAAAGCTAACATTCGATTTCACTTGTGCGCTACAGGTCACAAACTCTGTCTGCAACAAGCTCACCTAAATCCAAGACTTTCCCTCAGACACAGCAGCCCAGTGCAGTATCATCAGCCATTCACTGGTGACAGGTGACAGACATTCTAATGTCTTCTGGCCACACCCGTCATCACATACTTTACAAGACTTTCCCTCAGACACAGCAGCCCAGTGCAGTATCATCAGCCATTCACAGGTGACAGGTGACAGACATTCTAATGTCTTCTGGCCACACCCGTCATCACATACTTTACAAGACTTTCCCTCAGACACAGCAGCCCAGTGCAGTATCATCAGCCATTCACTGGTGACAGACATTCTAATGTCTTCTGGCCACACCCGTCATCACATACTTTACAAGACTTGACTTGAATCTTAAAGGAATAGTCTAGTCAAAATTAAATTTTCATGATTCAGATAGACCAGCAATTTTAAGCAACTTTCTTACTTACTCCTCCTATTATCAATTTTTCTTCATTCTCTTGGTATCTTTATTTGAAAAAGCAAAATGTAAGAATGTAAAGCTTAGGAGCCAGCCCATTTTTTGTTCAGCACCTGAGTAGCACTGATTGGTGTCTTAAGGTAGCCACAAATCAGCAAGCGCTACCCAGGTACTGAACAAAAAATGGTCTGGCTCCTAAGCTTACATTCAAATAAAGATAGCAAGAGAACAAAGAAAAAAACTAAATGTATGCTTACCTGATACATTTCTTTCTTTCCGGAAAAGGAGAGTCCACAACGTCATTGAATTACTAGTGGGAATATACCTCCTGGCCAGCAGGAGGAGGCAAAGAGCACTACAGCAATGCTGTTAAGTGTCACTCCCCTACTAATAATCCCCAGTGATTCAACGAAAGGGAAATGGAAAAATAATAACACAAAGGTGTAGAGGTGCCTGAGGTTTAGTAAAAAAACATAATTTATGTAAGAACTTACCTGATAAATTCATTTCTTTCATATTAGCAAGAGTCCATGAGCTAGTGACGTATGGGATATACATTCCTACCAGGAGGGGCAAAGTTTCCCAAACCTTAAAATGCCTATAAATACACCCCTCACCACATCCACAATTCAGTTTAACAAATAGCCAAGAAGTGGGGTGATAAGAAAGGAGCGAAAGCATCAAAAATAAGGAATTGGAATAATTGTGCTTTATACAAAAAAATCATAACCACCACAAAAAAGGGTGGGCCTCATGGACTCTTGCTAATATGAAAGAAATGAATTTATCAGGTAAGTTCTTACATAAATTATGTTTTCTTTCATGTAATTAGCAAGAGTCCATGAGCTAGTGACGTATGGGATAGCAGATACGCAAGATGTGGAACTTCCACGCAAGAGTCACTAGAGAGGGAGGGATAAAATAAAGACAGCCAATTCCGCTGAAAAAATAATCCACAACCCAAATCAAAAAGTTTTAATCTTATAATGAAAAAAACTGAAATTATAAGCAGAAGAATCAAACTGAAACAGCTGCCTGAAGTACTTTTCTACCAAAACTGCTTCAGAAGAAGAGAAAACATCAAAATGGTAGAATTTAGTAAAAGTATGCAAAGAAGACCAAGTTGCTGCTTTGCAAATTTGATCAACAGAAGCTTCATTCATAAATGCCCAGGAAGTAGAAACTGACCTAGTAGAATGAGCCGTAATCCTTTGAGGCAGGGATTTACCCGACTCAACATAAGCATGATGAATCAAAGACTTTAACCAAGACGCCAAAGAAATGGCAGAAGCCTTCTGACCTTTCCTAGAACCAGATAAGATAACAATTAGACTAGATGTCTTTCTGAAACCTTTAGTAGCTTCAACATAATATTTCAAAGCTCTAACTACATCTAAAGAATGTAAAGATCTCTCCAGAGAATTCTTAGGATTAGGACACAATGAAGGGACAACAATTTCTCTACTAATGTTGTTAGAATTCACAACTATATTAAAAATTTAAATGGAGTCCGCAACACCGCCTTATCGTGATGAAAAATCAGAAAAGGAGATTCACAAGAAAGAGCAGATAATTCAGAAACTATTCTAGCAGAAGGGATGGCCAAAAGGAACAAAACTTTCCAGGAAAGTAATTTAATATCCAGAGAATGAATAGGTTCAAATGGAGGAGCCTGTAAAGCCCTCAGAACCAAATTGAGACTCCAAGGAGGAGAAATTGACTTAATGACAGGCTTGATTTGAACCAAAGCCTGTACAAAACAATGAATATCAGGAAGATTAGCAATCTTTCTGTGAAAAAGAACCGAAAGAGCAGAGATTTGACCTTTCAATGAACTTTCAGACAAACCCTTATCCAAACCATCTTGAAGAAATTGTAAAATTCTAGGAATTCTAAAAGAATGCCAAGAAAATGTATGTGAAGAACACTAAGAAATGTAAGTCTTCCAGACTCGGTAATAGATCTTCCTAGACACAGATTTACGAGCCTGTAACATAGTATTAATCACTGAATCAGAAAAACCTCTATGACTAAGTATTAAGCGTTCAATCTCCATACCTTCAAATTTAATGATTTGAGATCCTGATGGAAAAATTGGCCTTGAGATAGAAGGTCTGGCCTTAACGGAAGTGTCCAAGGTTGGCAACTTGCCATCCGAACGAGATCCGCATACCAAAACCTGTGCGGCCATGCTGGAGCCACCAGCAGTACAAACGAACGCTCCATTAGGATTTTGGAAATCACTCTTGGAAGAAGAACTAGAGGCGGAAAGATATAAGCAGGAGGATAATTCCAAGGAAGTGACAACGCGTCCACCGTTTCCGCCTGAGGATCCCTGGATCTGGACAGATACCTGGGAAGTTTCTTGTTTAAATGAGAGACCATCAAATCTATTTCTGGAAGCCCCCAGATTTGAACAATCTGAAGAAATACCTCTGGGTGAAGAGACCATTTGCCCGGATGTAACATCTGGCGACTGAGATAATCCGCTTCCCAATCGTCTATACCTGGGATGTGAACAGCAGAAATTAGACAGGAGCTGGATTCCGCCCATACAAGTATCCAAGCTACTTCTTTCATAGCCTGAGGACTGTGAGTCCCCCCTTGATGATTGACATATGCCACTGTTGTGACATTGTCTGTCAGAAAACAAATAAACGATTCTCTCTTCAGAAGAGGCCAGAACTGAAGAGCTCTGAAAATCGCACGGAATTCCAAAATATTGATTGGTAATCTCGCCCCCTGAGATTCCCAAACCCCCTGCGCTGACAGAGATCCCCATACAGCTCCCCAACCTGAAAGACTCGCATCTGTTGAGATCACAGTCCAGGTTGGACGAACAAAAGAGGCCCCTTGAACTAAACGATGGTGATCCAACCACCAAGTCAGAGAAGAACGAACATTGGGATTTAAGGATATTAATTGTGATATCTTTGTATAATCCCTGCACCATTGGTTCAGCATACAAAGCTGGAGAGGTCTCATGTGAAAACGAGCAAAAGGGATTGCGTCCGATGCAGCAGTCATGAGACCTAAAATTTCCATGCACAAAGCTACCGAAGGGAAAGATTGAGACTGAAGGTTTCGACAAGCTGAAACCAATTGCAGACGTCTCTTTTCTGTAAGAGACAAAGTCATGGACGCTGAATCTATTTGGAAACCTAAAAAGGTTACCCTTGTCTGAGGAATCAAGGAACTCTTTGGTAAATTGATCCTCCAACCATGTCTTTGAAGAAACAACACAAGTTGATTCGTGTGAGATTCTGCAGAATGTAAAGACTGAGCAAGTACCAAGATATCGTCCAAATAAGGAAATACCGCAATACCCTGCTCCCTGATTACAGAGAGAAGGGCACGAGGACCTTCGAAAAGATCCTTGGAGCTGTAGCTAGGCCAAAAGGAAGAGCAACAAACTGGTAATGCTTGTCTAGAAAAGAGAATCTCAGGAACTGATAGTGATCCGGATGAATTGGAATATGAAGATATGCATCCTGTAAATCTATTGTGGACATATAATGCCCTTGCTGAACAAAAGGCAGAATAGTCCTTATAGTCACCATCTTGAATGTTGGTATCCTTACATAACGATTCAATATTTTTAGATCCAGAACTGGTCTGAAGGAATTCTCCATCTTTGGTACAATGAACAGATTTGAGTAAAACCCCAGGCCCCGTTCCAGAACTGGAACTGGCATAATTACCCCAGCTGACTCCAGATCTGAAACACATTTCAGAAACGCTTGAGCCTTCACTGGGTTTACTGGAATGATTGAAAGAAAGAATCTTCTAACAGGCGGTCTTACCCTGAAACCTATTCTGTACCTTTGTGAAACAATGTTCTGAATCCAAAGACTTTGAATCGAATCGATCCAAACATCTTTGAAAAATCGTAACCTGCCCCCTACCAGCTGAGCTGGAATGAGGGCCGCACCTTCATGCGGATTTGGGAGCTGGTTTTGACTTTCTGAAAGGCTTGGATTTATTCCAGACTAAAGAAGTTTTCCAAACGGAAACTGTTCCTTTAGAGGAAGGGTCAGGCTTTTGTTCCTTATTCTGACGAAAGGAACGAAAACGATTAGCAGCCCTATATTTACCTTTAGATTTTTTATCCTGAGGTAAAAAGGCTCCCTTCCCCCCAGTAACCGTTGAAATTATTGAGTCTAACTGAGAACCAAATAATTTATTACCTTGGAAAGAAAGAGAACGCAATGTTGACTTAGAAGACATATCTGCATTCCAAGACTTAAGCCATAAAGCTCTTCTAGCTAAAAAAGCTAAAGACATATACCTGACATCAATTCTAATGATATCGAAAATGGCATCAAACATGAAGTTATTAACATGTTGAAGAAGTTTAACAATGCTATAAGCATTATGGTCTGACACTTGTTGCGCTAAAGCCTCCAACCAGAAAGTTGAAGCTGCAGCAACATCAGCCAAAGAAATAGCAGGTCTCAGAAGATTACCTGAACATAAATAAGCCTTCCTTAGAAAGGATTCAAGCTTCCTATCTAAAGGATCTTTAAACGAAGTACTATCTGCCGTAGGAATAGTAGTACGCTTAGCAAGAGTAGAAATAGCCCCATCAACTTTGGGGATTTTATCCCAAAATTCTAATCTAGGGTACAATTTCTTAAACCTTGGAGAAGGAGTAAATGAAGTACCCAGACTATTCCATTCCCTAGAAATTACTTCTGAAATAGCATCAGGAACTGGAAAAACTTCTGGAATAACCACAGGAGGTTTAAAAACTGCATTTAAACGCTTAGTAGTTTTAATATCAAGAGGACTAGACTCCTCCATATCTAAAGCAATCAACACTTCATTAAGTAAAGAACGAATAAACTCCATCTTAAATAAATATGAAGATTTATCAGTGTCAATATCTGAGGTAGAATCTTCTGAATCAGATAGATCAACATCAGAAATAGATAAGTCAGAATGATGGTGGTCATTTAAAAATTCATCTGAAATATGTGAAGTTTTAAAAGACCTCTTACGTTTAGTAGAAGGAGGAATAACAGACAGAGCCTTCCGAATAGATTTACAAACAAATTCTTTAACATTAACAGGAACATCCTGAACATTAGATGTTGAAGGAACAACAACAGGTAATGGATTATTACTAATGGAAATACTATCTGCTTTTGATAGCTTATCATGACAACTATCACAAACAACAGCCGGAGGAACAGTTACCAAAAGTTTACAACAAATGCACTTAGCTTTGGTAGAACCGACATCAGGCAGCGCTTTTCCAGAAGTAGATTCTGATCCAGGGTCATGTAGTGACATCTTGCAATATGTAAAAGAAAAAACAACATATAAAGCAAAATTATCAAATTCCGCAGTTTCAGGAATGGGAAAAAATGCAAAATGAAACAAGCTTCTAGAAAACCAGAAGCAACTGAAAAGTGAGACTGAAATAATGTGAAAAAAACTGGCGCCAAGAATGACGCCCACACATTTTGGCACCAAGAATGACGCCCATATTTTTTGACGCCAAAAAAACGTCGGCAATACACATACGTCAAAAAATGACGCAATTATGAAAAGACTTCCGGCGCCAACTACGACGCCGGAAATGACGAAATTTTTGCGCCAAAAAAGTCTCGCGCCAAGAATGATGCATTTTCTGCACCCGCGAGCCTAACAGCCCACAATTTTTGAAAAAATGTCAATTGAAAATTGAAGGTAAGAAAAATGAAATTTATATGCATTTTCCCAAAAAATGAAACTGACAGTCTGAATGAAGGAATACTGAATATCCTGAATCATGGCAAATATAAGTGTCATAAAATAGAAATAAGACTTACTTACCCTAAGAGACTCATCTACATATAGTAGATAGCCAAACCAGTACTGAAACGAGAATCAGTAGAGGTAATGGTATATAAGAGTATATCGTCGATCTGAAAAGGGAGGTAGGAGAAGAAATCTCTACGACCGATAACAGAGAACATATGAAATAGATCCCCTAAAGGAAGAAAAAGGAGGCAATACTCTCTTCACATCCCTCTGACATTCACTGCACTCTGAGAGGAAAACTGGGCTTCAGCCTGCTGCGAAGCGCATATCAACGTAGAATCTAGCACAAACTTACTTCACCACCTCCATGGGAGGCAAAGTTTGTAAAACTGAATTGTGGGTGTGGTGAGGGGTGTATTTATAGGCATTTTAAGGTTTGGAATCAAGCAAATGGAATCAAGCAAAGGGAATGATGTTCATTGAAGCGACCATCAGACCAATTACCTCCATACATTGAGCAAGAGGAGAGAATTTTGGATTTTCTGACCTCCGTCAGAAAATTTTTCATAAATAGGGAATCTATTATGGCCCCTTGTAGCTGGAACAAGGGAACTCTTTTCCAGATTCCCTTTCCAACCATAGGAATGTAGAAAAGACAACAAGATCTCTGTATGAGAGTTTGCTTGTTGAAAAGATGGCGTCTGAACCAATATGTCGTCCAGGTATGGCGCCACTGCAATTCCTCGAGACCTGATCACTGCCAAGAGAGCCCCCAGAACCTTTGGGAAAATTCTGTGAGCTGTGGCAAGGCCAAAATGGAAGAGCCACAAACTGAAAGTGTTTGTCTAGAAAGGCGAATCTCAGGAATTTGTGATGATCCCTGTGGATGGGAACATGAAGATACGCGTCCTTCAGGTCTATGGTCATCATGAACTGACCCTCTTGGACGAAAAAAATAATGGAAAGAATGGTTTACATTTTGAAGGAAGGTACCCTGAGAAACTTGTAGAGGCACTTTTGGTCTAAAATGGGTTTTGAGGAACCACGAACAGATTTGAATAGAATCCTAGACCCTGTTCCCTTACTGGAACAATCACCCCCAGGGAGGAAAGTTCCTGAACGCAGTTCAAAAATGCTTCTCTTTTTACCTGGTATACAGATAATGGAATCTGCCCCTGGGAGGGAAAGTTTTGAATTCTATTTTGTAACCCTGAGATACTATGTCCAAAGCCCAAGGATCTAAGACACCTCGTCTCCACACTTGACAAAACAGGGAAAGTCTGCCCCCCACTTGATCCGAACCCGGACCGGGGGTGGACCCTTTATGCTTTATGGAAGATGGAGAGGAAGACTTTTGACCTTTGAAGTTACGAAAGGAATGAAAATTACTTTGACGTCCTTTGAGTCTGTTCTTCTTGTCTTGCGGTAGAAAAGACCCTTTTCCACCCGTAATATGAGAAATTATTTATGCTAGACCAGGTCCAAAGAAGGTCTTCCCCTTGTAAGGAAGCGCCAGAAGCTTGGACTTAGAGGTTACATCAGCTGACCAAGATTTTAGCCACAATGCCCTGCGGGCTAGGACAGTGAAGCCAGACATCTTGGCCCCCAGTCTAATAACTTGCATGTTAGCATCAAAAATAAAAGGATTAAGGCTCTCAAACTAGCCAATTCCATCTTGTATCTCCTCCAACGGAGTCTCTACTAAAATTGATTCAGACAAGGTGTCTCACCAATAAGATGCCGCACTTGCTACTGTGGCAATACAAACTGCAGGTTGCCATTGAAGACCTTGATGAGCATGCATCTTCTTCAAATAAGCTTCCAGCTTTTTGTCAATGGGATCCTTAAAGGAGCAGCTATCCTCTATAGGGATCGTACTTCTCTTTGCCAGAATAGAAATAGCCTCTTCTACTTTAGGCACCGTGCGCCAAGAATCTTTAATGGAGTCAGCAACAGGAAACATCTTTTTAAATACTGGAGACAGGGAGAAAGGAATCCCTGGCTTCTCCCATTCCTATGAAATAATCTTCGTCACACGGTCTGGGACAGGAAAAACTTCCACAGAGGAAGGAACATCATAGTATTTATTAAGTTTAGTAGACTTCTTAGGTTTGACAACAACAGAAGTATCGGAGTCGTCCAAAGTAGCCAATACCTCCTTTAACAATACACGAAGGTGTTCAAGCTTAAATCTGACTTCTTCAGTATCAGATGAACTAATAATACTGTCCGAATCAGACTTATGAGGGAGGGCAACCTGCGTAGCAGTAGGTGGAACAGAAACCTTACTATCTGAATGTCTAATTTTCGTCTTGCGTTTTCCCAGCATAGGAAAAGAAGATAATGCCGCAGATACTGCAGAAGATACCTGTGCAGCAAAATCTGCAAGCAAATAAGCTCCTCCAGGAGGCTGAGAGGAATTGCAGGGCACTGTATGTGACGCCATAGAGGCTTGGGAAGTTTGAGGAGAAAGCTGTGGCATTGCCTGAACAGCATCATCCTGAGAGACATTGGGCACAGAGGGCAACAATTTATCTTTAAATTGAAGTGTTCTAGCTAAGCACGCAGCACAGAATTGCATAGGCAAAACAATTTGTGCCTCTAGGCATAACAAGCATTTGTCAAAAGACAGAGTCTTGGTCCATCTCCATAATACTAAAAGAAAATTTATGCTTACCTGATAAATTTATTTATTTTTAGACATGATGAGTCCACGGATCATCTTTATTACTTATGGGATATTCACCTTGTGGTCAGCAGGAGAAGGCAAAGAGCACCACAGCAGAGCTGTTAAATAGCTCCTCCCTTCCCTCCCACTCCAGTCATTCGACCGAAGTTAGGAAGAGAAAGGAAAAGTCAAGGTGCAGAGGTGTCTGAAGTTTATAATCACTAACAACCTGTCTAAAAGAACAGGGCGGGCCGTGGACTCATCGTGTCTAAAAAGAAATACATTTATCAGGTAAGTATAAATTTTCTTTTCTTTTTAAAGACACGTTGAGTCCATGGATAATCTTCATTACTTATGGGATACAATACCAAAGCTAGAGGACACAGAGGATAAGGGAGGGACAAGACAGGGAACCTAAACGGAAGGCACCACTGCTTGAAGAACCTTTCTCCCAAAAGCGGCCTCAGCTGAGGCAAAAGTGTCAAATTTATAGAATTTTGAAAAAGTATGAAGAGAGGACCAAGTTACAGCCTTGCAAATCTGATCCACGGAAGCTTCATTTTTGAATGCCCATGAGGAAGCAACAGCCCTAGTGGAATGAGCCGTAACCCTCTCAGGAGGCTACTGTTCAGCAGTCTCATATGCAAAACGGATGATACTCTTCAGCCAAAAAGGAAGAGAGGTAGCCGTAGCTTTCTGACCCTTATGTTTTCCAGAGAAAATTACAAACAAAGAAGAAGACTAACGAAAGTCCTTAGTCGCTTGTAAGTAAAATTTTAAAGCACGTACAACATCTAAATTGTACAGAAGACGTTCCTTCTGAGAAGAAGGATTAGGACACAAGGAAGGAACAACAATCTCCTGATTAATGTCCCTGTCTGAAACAACCTTAGGAAGAAAAGCTAGTTTAGTACGTAAAACTATCTTATCCGAATGAAAAAAAAGGTAAGGCGAAGAATGTTGCAATGCCGAGAGTTCAGACACTCTACGAGCTGAAGAAATAGCAATAAGAAATAAAACTTTCCAAGATAACAACTTAATATCTAAGGAATGCATAGGCTCAAACGGAACCCCTTGAAAAACTTTGAGAACTGGAGGAGTAACTGGTTTGAACACAGGCCTGATCCTAACCAAAGCCTGACAAAAAGATTGTACATCTGGGACCTCTCCCAAACGCTTGTGTAACAAAACAGATAAGGCAGAGATTTGACCCTTTAAGGAACTTGTCGACAAACCCTTCTCCAAACCCTCTTGGAGAAAAGACAAAATTCTGGGAATCCTAACTCTACTCCATGAGTAACCCTTGGATTCACACCAATAAATATATTTACGCCATATCTTAAGAAAAACCTTTCTAGTTACAGGCTTACGAGACTGGATCATGGTCTCTATGACCGAATCAGAAAACCCCCGCTTGGATAAGATAAGTGTTCAATCTCCAAGCAGTCAGCTTCAGAGAAACTAGATTAGGGTGAAGGAAGGGCCCTTGAATGAGAAGGTCCTTCCTCAATGGAAGTCTCCAAGGTGGCAGGGATGACATGTCCACCAGATCTGCAAACCAAATCCTGCGAGGCCAAGCCGGTGCTATGAGAATCACCAATGCCCTCTCCTGCTTGATCCGAGCAATGAACCGAGGGAGAAGAGCAAACGGGGGAAATAGGTATGCAAGGCTGAAGGACCAAGGAACCGCCAGAGCATCCATCAGTTCTGCCTGGGGATCCCTGGACCTTCACCCGTATCTTGGAAGCTTGGCATTCCGACGAGATGCCATGAGATCTAACTCCGGCAGACCCCATCTGAGAATCAGGTTGGAGAACACTTCCGGATGGAGTTCCCACTCTCCCTGATGAAAAGTATGCCTGCTCAGAAAGTCCGCCTCCCAGTTGTCCACCCCTGGGATGTGGATCGCTGACAAATGACAAGAATGGGCCTCCGCCCACCAGATTATCGTGGCTACCTCGGTCATCGCTAAGGAACTCCTCGTTCCTCCCTGATGATTGATGTAGGCCACTGACGTTATGTTGTCTGACGGGAAACTGATAAACTGGGCCGAAGCCAACTGAGGCCATGCCAGAAGAGCATTGAAGATCGCTCTTAGTTCCAGGATATTTATTGGAAGAACAGACTCCGCCTGAGTCCACACTCCCTGAGCCTTTAGGGAACCCCAGACAGCTCCCCACCCTAAAAGGCTGGCGTCTGTTGTCACAATCACCCAGGACGGTCTGCGAAAGCAGGTTCCCTGGGATAGATGATCCAGAGACAACCACCATTGAAGTGAGTCCCTCGTCTCCTGTTCCAAGCTTATTCGAGGAGACAAGTCTGTATAATCTCCATTCCACTGCCTGAGCATGTTTAACTGCAGAGGTCTGAGGTGGAAGCAAATGGGATGATGTCCATTGCCGCCACCATCAGTCCGATTACTTCCATGCACTGGGCCACTGACGGCCGAGGAGTGGACTGATGGGCTCGACAGGTATCTAGGATCTTTGATTTCCTGACTTCTGTCAGAAAAATCCTCATAGATATAGAATCTATTAGAGTTCCCAAGAAAGTTACCCTTGTCTTCGGGATTAAGGAACTCTTTTCCAAATTTACCTTCCATCCGTGAGTTCTCAGGAAGGATAGCACAACGTTGGTATGAGATATTGCTTGTTGACAAGATGGCGCCTAGATTAGAATATTGTCCAGATAGGGTGCCACCGCAATGCCCCGCGGTCTTAGAGCCGCCAGTAGAGACCCCAGAACTTTTGTGAAAATTCTGGGTGCCGTGGCCAGACCGAAAGGAAGAGCCATGAACTGAAAGTGCTTGTCCAGAAAAGCAAATCTCAGGAACCTGTGATGATCTCTGTGGATAGGAACATGTAGATATGCATCATTTAAATCCACTGTCGTCATAAATTGACCCTCCTGGATCAATGGAAAAATGGTATGAATAGTTTCCATCTTGAATGACGGAACTCTGAGAAACTTGTTTAGACTCTTGAGGTCTAAGATAGGTCTGAAAGTTCCCTCCTTTTTGGGAACCACAAACAGATTTGAATAAAAACCCTGCCCCTGTCCCTGTACTGGAACGGGAACAATTACTCCCAGGGAGGAGAAGTCTCTTACACAATGTAAGAACGCCTCTTTTTTTATCTGGTTTGCAGATAATCTTGAAAGAAGAAATCTTCCTCTGGGAGGAAAATTTTTGAACTCCAATTTGTATTTCTATTTCTACTGCCCAGGGATCCTGAACGTCCCGAACCCAAGACTGAACGAAGAATGAGAGCCTGCCCCCTTCCAGATCCGGTCCCGGATCGGGGGCATGCCCTTCATGCCGTTTTGGATTCAGCAGCAGGCTTCTTGGATTGTTTACCCTTGTTCCAAGACTGGTTGGGTCTCCAAGTAGGCTTATATTGTTCTGGTTTAGAGGAGGAAGAGAAAGAATTTCCCTTGAAATTTCGAAAGGAACGAAAATTACTTTGTCGTCCTTTTTGTTTATTTCTCTTATCCTGAGGAAGGAGATGACCCTTACCTCCCGTGATATCAGAGATAATTTCCGTCAGGCCAGGTCCAAACAAGGTCTTCCCCGTGTAAGGAATTGCTAGAAGCTTAGACTTGGATGACACGTCCGCAGACCAAGGTTTTAACCATAAAGCTCTGCGGGCTAGAATAGAGAACCCCCAAACTCTTTGCTGCCAATTTAGTAATCTGCAGAGAAGCGTCCGTAATAAAAGCATTAGCCAACTTAAGAGCTTTAATCGTATCTTGGATTTCCTCCAAGGAAGTCTCAGTCCTGAGAGACTCAGACAGAGCATAAAACCAATGAGCTGCCGCACTTGTGACAGTAGCAATACACGCAGCTGGCTGCAAAAGCAAACCCTGGTGAACATAAATCTTTTTAAGTAGACCCTCCAACTTCTTGTCCATGGGGTCTTTAAAGGCACAACTATCCTCAATAAGAATAGTAGTTCGCTTAGCTAAGGTGGAAATAGCCCCTTCCATCTTAGGAACCGATTGCCAAGCCTCCCTGACAGAGTCAGTTATAGGAAACATTTTATTGAATATAGTAGAAGGAGAGAAGGGAATACCTGGTCTCTCCCATTCCCTAGAAACAATCTCCGAAGCTCGCTTCAGCACTGGAAAAACGTCTGAGTAAGAAGGAACTTCGAAATATCTGTCCAATTTACTCGATTTCACAGGCGCGACTACTACTGTGGAATCACAGTCGTCTAAAGTAACCAAGACCTCCCTGAGGTGTTCTAGTTTAAACCTGAAAGATACAACCTCTGAATCAGTCAAAGGCAACTAACTTTCTGAGTCTGAAATCTCGCCTTCTGATGGAACCTCAATACCCTCCATCTCAGTTCTCTGGGAGGGTACATCCAAGATGGCCACCATTGCATCAGAAAACTCACTGACCATATGGTTGTCTTTCCTCTTACGTTTGCCTTGAAGCACAGGAAAAGCAGATAACGCAACAGAAATTGTGGAAGACATAAGCGCAGCTATGTCCTTTAAGGTGACTCCAGCAGGCGCTACAGCAGAAGTACAGGGCACTGCTTGAGCCGGCGTTAAGGATTGGGGCGCTTGGGGAGAAAGCTGCGGAATACATTGAATCTCGTTATTAGACTCCTGAGAAGCATCCGCTTCTGAAAAACTTTGTTCATGCAAATTTTTTTCTTTATAACTTAAAGCCCTCTCAATACGTGAGGGACAAAAAGGGATTGGTGGTTCCACATTAGCATCCAAACACATGGAGCAAGTAACATTCTGCACGGCTCCTAAGTCCATTTTGAAACCCAATAAACTAACAATGATTTTTTTTTTAATATATATATTAAATCGTTACTGTCCCTTTAAAACATAAAATTAAAACTTTTAACTATATGCAGAAAAGTGTTCCACAAAAGTTAGGAGATAATCAAATTACTTTATATTACAGCAAAAATTTGATCACTGAAATCGCTACTGTATCTTTAAATTTTAAAAAGACAACTATTTTTCTGTAGCCAGAAACAAACGTACCCCCTTAGTTAATGAATAAAAATTCAGACACCCAAACACCTCAGCCTCTGCTGAGGTGCCTACCTGCCAACCGGGGTCACTGCAACGTTCAGAATGAGCTTTTGTGTGTCTCCCAGATTAAAAAAGTTAGCACTTACCTTAATGCTGTACGACAGCAAGACAGTCCAGCAGGTTTAAGAGGTCCTCTCCCTCCCATAGCCCTGTTGAAAATGATGAAGCCTGAGTTAGGTTTGCTTAGGCCATCAGGATAAGGGCAGCATAAACATATGGGAGGCGCAGTGAGAATTATTTCCCACAAGTTCCCATTGCTTTAAAGCCACCAAAAGCTCTACTGAAGAGACTGATATGGACTACGGCTACACCCTAGAACAAAGCAGCACAATCTTGTACTACTTTAAAAATAATAAACTTGATTGAAGAATCTAACACCTCACTTTACCTCTTCCTATCACTAACAGAGGCAAAGAGAATGACTGGGGTGGGAGGGAAGGGAGGAGATATTTAACAGCTCTGCTGTGGTGCTCTTTGCCTCCTCCTGCTGACCAGGAGGTGAATATCCCATAAGTAATAAAGATGATCCGTGGACTCATCGTGTCTTCCCCAAATTGTAGACATGTTTAAATACACTCACTTTAAGAATTTTTAATACCACAATTTGACTGCCAGAAGTCTCTAAAACGATCATATAGTACATTGACACTGAAGAGACTGAAATTCAATGACGACGATCCGCGAATATCCGACAGCAGAGATAAGTCACATGACCGGCAGAAAGAAAACTATGCAGCAAGTAAAAGGCATGTTTCCCTCTGTCTACAACACCGGAGCTTAATTTACACAAACGCTCAAGCAGTCTGTCAGTTAGGCTGTTCTAGCTAAGCAAGCAAAGAAAACCAACTGCCAAATGTTAAGTTTATACATAAATCCCTGTATAAAACATAAGCCACACACATACAAATGAAGTATTTCAACAAAATTAGCCCAAAGAAGAAAAACGTCTCAATAAAGGGAAGCTTAACCCCTAGTCTCAACATACATAATGTGCCTACCCACAAGCCAAAGAAAATCCTGTATAAAGGATTTTAAAAATGTCCTCATCTACTGTATATGACATATTCTTCTGAAGTGCAAGTCTCAAAGACCTAGAAGACAAAAGCACTAACCTGCAGTCTAGCTGTCCGACAGGAAGACAGCTCACAAGGCGTGAAAGGACACATTCTCCTTACAGAGACCTGTAGAAAAAGAAAGAACAGAGTAACCAACTCTGGCTTTCTGTACCATGGGCAGCAATGTGTTGGGAAACAAAGCAAGGGATTACCTCACAACTTCCTAACTGCTTAAAAGCCACCACTACTCTACTGAAGAGATTGACGTGGACTCAGCTAAACCCAAATCCTTGCTTGCTGGGAAAAGTACCCGAAAAAGAAATTACATTTTTTCAGACACCAAACTTCACCTCCTCCATTGACAGAGGCAAAGAGAATGGCTGGGGATTATGGGTAGGGGAGTGACACTTAACAGCTTTGCTGTGGTGCTCTTTGACTCCTCCTGCTGGCCAGGAGTGATATTCCCACTAGTAACTGAATGGTGTTGTTGACTCTTCATATCTTAGGAAAGAAATTGATGATAGGAGTAAATTAGAAACTTACTTAAAATTGCTGCTGTATTTGAATCATGAAAGTTTAATTTTGACTAGACTATCCCTTTAACAGAGTAAAATCCCCTCAGACTGATCAGACAAGGGTCACATGACTGGTTGTATGAGAGCAGGGGGCAGGATTATACAGGAAAGATCTTTTGCAATCTTGAATGCTGCCAGCCAATACTGCATCACTGGTGGTGAACGTGGGGAGCAAGGTGTCTGCCCATAGCGTGTTAAAAGTAAATTTATGCTTACCTGATAAATTGATTTCTTCTATGATACGACTTTACTTATGGGATATTATCCTCCTGCTAACAGGAAGTGGCAAAGAGCACCACAGCAGAGCTGTCTATATAGCTCCTCCCTTAACTCCACCCCCCAGTCATTCGACCGAAGGTACAGGAAGAAAAAGGAGAAACTAAAAGGTGCAGAGGTGACTGAAGTTTTAAATAAAAAAAATATAATCTGTCTTAAATTGACAGGGCGGGCCGTGGACTCGTCGTATCATAGAAGAATCAATTTATCAGGTAAGCATAAATGTACTTTTCTTCTATAAAATACGACGAGTCCACGGATTCATCCTTTAGTTGTGGGAAACAATACCAAAGCTACAGGACACGGATGAACGGGAGGGACAAGACAGATGGTTAAACAGAAGGCACCACTGCTTGAAGAACTTTTCTCCCAAAAATAGCCTCCGAAGAAGCAAAAGTATAAAATTTGTAACATTTGGAAAAGGTATGAAGTGAAGACCAAGTCGCAGCCTTACAAATCTATTCAACAGAAGCATCATTTTTAAAAGCCCATGTGGAAGCCACCGCTCTAGTAGAGTGAGCTGTAATTCTTTCAGGAGGCTGCTGTCCAGCAGTCTTGTATGCAAAACGGATGATGCTTTTCAGCCAAAAAGAAAGAGAGGTAGTCGTAGCTTTTTGACCTCTACGTTTTCCAGAATAGACAACAAACAGAGAAGA
The DNA here is from genome assembly GCF_027579735.1 of Bombina bombina. Classification (NCBI taxonomy): domain Eukaryota; kingdom Metazoa; phylum Chordata; class Amphibia; order Anura; family Bombinatoridae; genus Bombina; species Bombina bombina. The sequence goes on along the minus strand of NC_069501.1, from coordinate 1,279,407,532 downwards.
TGTTTGACGGAAAACTTTGGTTGCTTGCAAGTAAAACTTCAAAGCACGAATCATGTCCAAGTTGTGCAACAGACGCTCCTTCTTAGAGGAAGGATTAGGACACATGGAAGGAACAACAATTTCCTGATTAATATTCTTATTAGTAACAACCTTAGGAAGGAATCCAGGTTTGGTACGCAAAACTACCTTATCAGAATGAAAAACAAGATAAGGCGAGTCGCATTGCAACGCAGATAGTTCAGAAACTCTTCGAGCCGAAGAGATAGCAACTAAAAACAGAACTTTCCAAGATAGAAGCTTAATATCTATGGAATGCATAGGTTCAAACGGAACCCCTTGAAGAACTTTAAGAACTAAATTCAAACTCCATGGCGCAGCAACAGGTTTAAACACAGGCTTGATTCTAACTAAAGCCTGACAAAACGACTGCACGTCTGGAACATCTGCCAGACGCTTGTGAAGTAAAATTGATAAAGCAGATATCTGTCCCTTTAGGGAACTAGCTGACAACCCCTTCTCCAATCCTTCTTGGAGAAAGGACAAAATCCTAGGAATCCTGATCTTACTCCATGAGTAGCCTTTGGATTCACACCAATAAAGATATTTGCGCCATATCTTATGATAAATTTTCCTAGTGACAGGCTTTCGAGCCTGAATCAAGGTATCTATGACCGACTCAGAGAATCCCCGCTTGGATAAAATCAAGCGTTCAATCTCCAGGCAGTCAGCCGCAGAGAAACTAGATTTGAAGCTGGAACGGACCTTGAATGAGAAGGTCCTGTCTCAGCGGCAGTGTCCACGGTGGTAGAGATGACATGTCCACCAGGTCTGCATACCAAGTCCTGCGTGGCCATGCAGGTGCTATCAAAATCACTGAAGCTCTCTCCTGTTTGATTCTGGTGGAAACACATAAGCCAGGTTGAACGACAAAAGTACTGCTAGAGCATCTATCAGTACTGCTTGAGGATCCCTTGATCTGGACCCGTAACAAGGAAGTTTGGCATTCTGACAAGATGCCATCAGATCTAATTCTGGTGTGCCCCATTAATGAATCAATTGTGCAAACACCTCCGGATGGAGCTCCCACTCCCCCGGATGAAAAGTCTGACGACTTAGAAAATTCGATTGCCAGTTCTCCACTCCTGGGATATAGATTGGAAACCTCTATCATCGCTAGAGAACTCTTTGTTCCCCCCTGATGATTGATATATGCTACAGTCGTGATATTGTCCGACTGGAATCTTATGAATCTGGCAGAAGCCAGCTGAGGCCACGCCTGAAGCGAGTTGAATATCGCTCTCAGTTCTAGAATATTTATCGGGAGGAGAGCCTCCTCCTGAGTCCACACACCCTGTGCTTTCAGGGAATTCCAGACTGCACCCCAGCCCAATAGGCTGGCGTCCGTCGTCACTATGACCCATGCTGGCCTGCAGAAACACATTCCCTGGGACAGATGATCCTGTGACAACCACCAAAGAAGAGAGTCTCTGGTCTCTTGATCCAGATTTATCTGAGGAGATAAATTTGCATAATCCCCATTCCACTGTTTGAGCATGCATAGTTGCAGTGGTCTGAGATGCAAGCGAGCAAACGGAACAATGTCCATTGCCGCTATCATTAGTCCGATTACCTCCATACACTGAACCACTGACGGCCGAGGAATGGAATGAAGAGCTCGGCAGGTGGTTAAAATCTTTGATTTCCTGACCTCCGTCAGAAAAATTTTCATGTCTACCAAATCTATCAGAGTTCCCAGGAATGAAACTCTTGTGAGGGGGATAAGTGAACTCTTTTTTTACGTTCACCTTCCACCCGTGAGATCTTAGAAAAGCCAACACGATGTCCGTGTGAGATTTGGCTAGTTGGTAAATTGACGCCTGGATTAAGATATTGTCAAGATAAGGCGCCACTGCTATGCCCCGCGGCCTTAGAACCGCCAGAAGGGACCCTAGCACTTTTGTGAAAATTCTGGGAGCTGTGGCCAGCCCGAAGGGAAGAGCCACAAACTGGTAATGCTTGTCCAGGAAGGCGAACCTGAGGACTGGTGATGATCTTTGTGGATAGGAATGTGAAGATACGCATCCTTTAAATCCACGGTGGTCATATATTGACCCTCCTGGATCATTGGTAAAATAGTCCGAATGGTCTCCATCTTGAAGGATGGGACTCTGAGGAATTTGTTTAGGATCTTGAGATCTAAGATTGGTCTGAAGGTTCCCTCTTTTTTGGGAACCACAAACAGATTGGAGTAAAACCCCTGCCCCTGTTCTGCTTTTGGAACTGGGCAGATTACTCCCATGGTATATAGGTCTTCTACACAGCGTAAGAACGCCTCTCTTTTTGTCTGGTTTACAGATAATTAAGAAAGATGGAATCTCCCCCTTGGAGGAGAATCTTTGAAGTCCAGAAGATACCCCTGGGTCACGATTTCTAAAGCCCAGGAGTCCTGAACGTCTCTTGCCCAAGCCTGAGCAAAGAGCCCCTTCATGCTGTCTTGGTGGCAGCAGTGGGCTTCTTGGCCTGTTTACCCTTGTTCCAAGTCTAGTTAGGTCTCCAGACTTACTTGGATTGGGCAAAATCCCCCTCCTGCTTTGCAGCAGGGGAGGAGGTAGAGGGACCACCTTTGAAGTTTTGAAAGGAACGAAAATTATTTTGTTTGGTCCTCATCTTATTTGACTTATCTTGATGGCATTGCCTTTTCCTCCAGTGATGTCTGAAATTATCTCTTTCAGTTCAGGCCCGAATAGGGCCTTACCCTTGAAAGGAATGGCTAAAAGCTTAGATTTTGGGGGGCGGAGCGAGCGGCTGACTGCAATGGCCGCAATTTACCAAAGCTCCGTACACAAACCGGGTGTTCTAAAAGCTCATAGCGAGTAAAGCTTCATAAATCTAGCACTTAACACCTGAAAATGTAGATCATAGCCTACCGATCTTATACCAGGGTCAGAGTGGCGTTCAGTGTGCAGGAGAGATTGGACTGGTGAGGAAACAGGCTGCCGAGGCTGAGGCCCGCAACGGACTTTGCCGCTCATCAAAGTAAAAGCAGTACGTGTAGCTGAACGGTTATCAGCACGACTGAAGGAGTTTTGTGACAACCATCCGCTGGTAATATTGTCAGTATTGGGCATATAATATGACTACAACAGCAATGTGTTCTCCCCCTTAAGGCAACGATCATCTGATAAGAGATTAGAGACACGGGCACAGACACGGCTCACAGACTTTTTATTTGCCAGCACATAGCCTCTATTACAGGAGCGTCCTCATCAAAGCAGTGTTTACTTGGGTCACATCTAAAGTTATTATACTTTGTCTGCCTGATTACTAAATTGGACGTAGAGCAGAGGCACTAGCCATCATACCTATTTGTGATGCATTTTATTTTCCTAAATAAAATGACGCCCTCCCATTACTTCATGGAGGACAGTCTAAAGACCATACAGGCCCTCTTTTCAGATTTCAATGAGACTTTGGTCAGAGACCTAGACAGCTGGCTTATGTCACATACGGCTAGGAGGGCGAAGATCTCTCCGCCTCTATCTCCTACTCCTTTGACCACTGCAGCATCTTTATTCACAGATACCCAGAGAGAAGGTGGGGAGCAGCACTTTCACCATGCTGGACAAGCTTGGTCCTTGTGAGACGCGGCTGACCCCTTGGATCAAGGTACAATTACTTTTGCTCTCCTCACGTGCAGTTTAGCTGACAAGAGCGACAATTCAAAGATCGGACCATCACCTCTCTATACGTGGGGGAATTTGGAGATGAAGAGCCCTAACACTATGCCTGCATCCTTGCAGCTTGCTAGGTCAGAGACATTACTACTCTCCTATACGGGGGAGAAGCTGGATGTGAGGAGCCTTAATGCTTTGGCCGTGTATACTCCACTGTCCCTCTGGTAGTCCGCCAGGGAAAAGCATAACAGCAGTCTGTCAGCTCATAAACTTGGAATAGGTTGACTTTACTAACTATACTGGCCATGAAAAGAAGATCACGACATAATATTAGTTTTAGACTTTGAACTCCCTATTTAGTTTTCCTTATGTTTATATTACCATTACTTCGTTGTGTAATAGTGTTTACAGGTTTTCTATATATAGGACTCTATTAATATGGCTACATGTCCTGCTTTCTTTTTAATTACTCCATTTTCTTCTCTTTTTCTTTTCTCCTTTGATATTACTCACTGTTTGGGGTCAGTCATTAAGCCCTAGGCTACATAAATTTAGCGTTTATCAGTATACTAGAATTTCTCTGCTGCTTAATACTTATACATTGTTGCCGGCATGTTACTCGGGTAGTATGACTTGGTACTGAACTTATGTCAATTACTAGTTGGTTTGCAGTATTTGTAAGTATTCAACTCCTGGGATCATATTCATATTTTGTTATATAGAAAGTTAATGTGTATATGCAAGTCCTATTTGTGATGTTTAGTGCAATTTTAACATTATGCTTCTCTCTACTAGAATATAGCTGAGATAAGTAGGGTAGTGATTGTATACCTTATTTTATGCTAGATAGTACGTAAAAAGAATTTTTTCTTAGGATGTCTAAGATATCTTCTAAAATTTCTTAAAACACAGTACAGGGATTATAAAATATTTTATTGGGTGACAAACTGTAGACTCCTAGTTTCACCACTAGAGGGGAGGCAAGGACAGTATTAGTTGAAGTCAATCCTCTACAGCAGACGTAATTTAGGTTTGTGAGCTGTATATACTAAGCCACCAATTCTACCTTAGGTTTGCCAGCTATTTTATATATGTGGCTGAGATATTTCTGTTTCATTGTTGCATTTAGTTAAATTGCTCATTTTTGTCTAGAGATTTGAGAAACCTCTAGTTTATTGAGATTGCTTAGAAACACCAGCGAGTCAGACTATGTGCTTAATTTAAAAAGTCAAAGCTTTATTTCAAAGATTTAAAACATGCTTAAAATCCAAAAATTTCAATCACAGCTCATCCCTGTAGCTGTCTTACGCGTTTCGGCCCCCCTGGCCTTATTCATAGACATAACTTTGCATTGTGATTGTCTTTCTTATATACAAAATAGCCAAAATGGCCCCTTTGATTTACTGTGATTTCATTTGCTCAGACATTGATTACTCAGATTACTAACACATGCCTGGGATTAACCTTTTCATTTACACATGGTTTTAAATATTTGCACAAAATTAACCCTTTATTGTCTGTCTCGCCTGACATGATTCATATGTGCTTATCTTTAGTTAGTACTGCAGTCTGGTTGCTAATTATTTATAAACTTTCAGGAGATAAGCCCTTAAATGAATATTTGGATCTTACAATGTACAAAACAATTTTTTTTTTTTTCCCCCATTTTTAAAAAGAACGGATGCTATATTTCAATAGCCTTTTCTCCAATTTATATGGTTAATCCATTACCTTTTTTGTTGACCGAAATTTAAATTTTATAAATTTTAGAACAGTGAAATATAGATATAAGTGACATTTCTCAGTTATCCGACAGTGATTATGTAAAGAGTAATCTCTACATTGTGGGGCAACATATAGTCGATTCTGGATTGGGTCATGGACTAAAAGCAAAATCCCTTTCACTATCCTCATAGCTATTGTATTTCTTTGCTTATTAATGAAGGTCAATTCTAGGATTTATACTCATGTCCTTTTCCAAAAATTAATAATGTCCCCCTCAATGTTTAAGCCCTTAGGTCTTCTGGTTTGTAACTGGAAGATCCAGAAAGCTTCTCTGTAGAGGAGGTGACTGGCTCTATCTCCTCCCCTTGATCTAGGTTTTACTAGCTCTATAATTTGCCACCTAAACGAAGTTACATCCTGATTATGGCAATAAATAAAGTGCCTTGACAAATCTGAACATTCAATCTTGTTCTTAATGTCATTTAGATGTTCTCTCACTCTTGCTCTTGCTTCTCTAGTAGTACATCCTGTGTACTGCAACCTACAACAAGTGCATTCAATAAGGTAAACCGCATATGAACTACGACATGTACTGCAGCTTTCGTGAGTATATACCTTATTGGTAACACGTGATTGAAACGTTTGCCCAATACATACGTGTGAGCATGCAATGCAATTAGTGTAGTTACATTTATAGTGGCCTTTTATTGTAAGCCAACTACTTGTGTGTGTTCCTGTTTTCTTTAGTTGACTAGGGGATATTAAATTCCCAATAGTACACCCTCTTCTGGATACATAGTTACAACCTCCTTCTACATAATCTTTAAGGCTATCCTCTGCCGACACTATTGGAAGATGTTTCCTAATAATGCCACAGATGTCATGGAATTGAGGGCTATAGGTAGTAGAAAAAGTAGGTCTTGAATGATCAAAACTTTTTTGGTGTTTAAAAGTTTCCTCATTTATAAGCGTGGCTCTATCCATTCGTGACACTTCCAAAAGTGCTCTGTTCACTGTCTTGGGCCGATAACCTCTTTGTAATAGTGATTCCTTGAATTTTTTACTTTCTAATAGAAAATCACTATTCTCAGAACAGTTTCTTTTAATACGTATAAATTGCCCTTTTGCTACCCCAAAGCCTGTGTGCTTTGGGTGGTTACTTTTTGCGTGCAGTATTGTGTTTGACATAATAGGTTTTCTGTAGAGCGTAGTTTTAATACTGTTAGTTTCAGTTATTCCTTCTAAGACTATGTCTAGATATGGAATCTTTGCTCTTTCAAACTGATATGTAAACTGTAAACCTGCATGGTTTGCATTCAGAAAATCCACAAACTGATCAGCCTCCTCTTCTGTGCCCTGCCACATGAAGAGGAGGTCATCAATAAAGCGTTTGTACAGTTTAATCTTGTCACGAAATGGGTTTTCACCTCCAAAGACGTGGGACCGCTCCCACCATCCCATATAGATGTTGGCGTATGATGTGCGAACTTCGCACCCATCGCGGTCCCACGCCTCTGGAGGTAAAACTCATCCTCAAATCGAAAAAAATTATGTGTTAAAAGGAAGTCTAGTGTTCTGCAAATAAACATCCTTAGGTTATGATCATAATTACTAAAGTCTTTTAGAATTTCTGCTACCGCGTTCACTCCTAAATTGTGTGGAATAGCCGAGTATAGGCCAACCACATCTATTGTTAACCAGGAGGATGTAGTACCCCAAGACATCTCGTCCAAATTAGACACCAAATGCTTAGTGTCACGCAAATATGAGGGAAATTTTAAGACCAAGGGTTGTAAAAGTGTTTCAACCCAATTGGAGAGGTGCTCAAAGAGGGAGCCTATGCCTGACACAATCGGTCTACCCTTCACGTCCTCCAAGGATTTATGCACCTTGGGGAGGTGATGAAAGATAGGTATTACAGGATTTGCTATCAACAAATAATAGTTTATTGACCCTTATTTAATTTAACCGGCTTTGCCCTGTTTGTTCTGTGCAAGTTTTTGGGTCACTTTATATGTATATTTTGTCACAATGGTTATCCTATCAGTTCAGTTTGTAATGTACACCCTAGGTTGCTGTATTTATATCATTCTACTCTTGATAGAGGTATATTGCTATTTGATGTGGAATTTGTTATGGTATGTTTCTACATTTCTGTTATTGAATATGCAGACCCTGTGCGTCTGTTTCTTTATTAGAGCTCTGCTGTTACTTGGGTGATGCTATCACACTTATTTTATACCTATGTTAGAGAGTCAATAGTATTGTTTTACACATTATGTTATTATTTCTACATTTAGTTATAGGACTTATACTATTTTTATATGCCTAGGTTGTTCTGTATCTAGAATGATACTATTTAGCCACGGTAATGTTTATATTATTTGTATATGTCTAAGTTGTTTTATAATTAATGTGATACCATTTAGCCACAGTAGTGTCCACCAATAGTGGATATATATTTCTAGTCTATTTGTTGATCTAACTATGTATGTTGTATTTTGGGCTCCATCCATGTCTATGGTATCGCTACTTTATTAGACTCTTATGACTGAAATACCTATGTATGACATGCTAGTTACAAATATGTCTGTAAAGTCCTAATTTTGTAGAAAATTATTTTATGAGATTGGCCCCAGATCTATCCTGAAGTGTAGTGGTCTTCATTAAGACTATCTCTAACAATCCATATAGTTTGACTCTGGTTCTGTTTGTATCTAAGCCCATTTATTGAATGTTGTTAGCAATAGATTCCAAGTGGCTGGCCACCTATATATAACCTGGGTTTCATATATCCTCCCATTTAATTATGAGTTCTAGTAAACTGTATTTACACTGAGACAGATAGAAGTCAGGCTAGGTATTCTTGCCCCTTATATCTATAGTGGGTAGAATTTTAGCTCCCCCCCCTTTTTTGGGGGTTTGGTTTACTTATGAAACAATGGAACATAGATTTCATCGAACTTCTCCCTATTACTTATTGTATATTTGTTGAAACATTATGGCTATTGATATCCCCATCCTTAATAACCTTATACGACATACTTGATCTAGTATTATTCCCAAATGTGTTCATTTTTTATATTCCTGGTTCAAAAGTGACCATCATTTGGTCTGGGAAATAATATGTTATTGTTACAAAAGAGGTCAGAAATCTATATTACAGGATAATTATTCCTATTCACATGTGTTTATTTTTGAAGATGTCTATTTCCTCTATATGCTGTATATGAATTACTGTCTTTATTTGATAACCATACTTTTGTGAAGACATATGCTTATGTCCATATCTGTCCTGTAAGTTTGTTTTTGTCTTTAAGTTGAATGATCTCAATAAAAAAAAAAAAAAAAAAAAAAGCTTAGATTTTGATGATACGTCAGCAGACCAGGACTTAAGCCATAACGCTCTACGTGCTAAAATGGCAAAAACAAAATGTATGCTTACCTGATACATTTCTTTCTCTTGTGGTGTATCCAGTCCACGGGTTCATCCATTACTTGTGGGATATTCTCCTTCCCAACAGGAAGCTGCAGGAAGGACACCCACAGCAGAGCTGTCTATATAGCTCCTCCCCTAACTGCCACCCCCAGTCATTCGACCGAAGACAAGCAAGAAAAAGGAGAAACTATAGGGTGCAGTGGTGACTGTAGTTTAAAAATAAAAAACACCTGCCTTAAAGTGACAGGGCAGGCCGTGGACTGGATACACCACAAGAGAAAGAAATTTATCAGGTAAGCATAAATTTTGTTTTCTCTTGTAAGGTGTATCCAGTCCACGGGTTCATCCATTACTTGTGGGATACCAATACCAAAGCTTTAGGACACAGATGAAGGGAGAGACAAGGCAGGAACTTAAACGGAAGGCACCACTGCCTGCAAGACCTTTCTCCCAAAAACAGCCTCTGAGGAAGCAAAAGTATCAAATTTGTAGAATTTAGAAAAAGTATGAAGCGAAGACCAAGTCGCCGCCTTACAAATCTGTTCAACAGAGGCCTCATTTTTAAAAGCCCATGTGGAAGCCACCGCTTTAGTGGAATGAGCTGTAATCTTTCAGGAGGTTGCTGGCCAGCAGTCTCATAAGATAAATGGCCTTTTGGCCTCTCCTCTGTCCAGAGTAGACAACAAACAATGCAGATGTTTGACGAAAATCCTTAGTAGCTTGTAAATAAAACTTTAAAGCACGAACCACGTCAAGATTGTGTAATAGACGTTCCTTCTTTGAAGAAGGATTAACACACAGTGACGGAACAACAATCTCCTGATTGATATTCTTATTAGATACCACCTTAGGAAGAAACCCAGGTTTGGTACGCAAAACTACCTTATCTGCATGGAAGATCAGATAAGGGGAATCACACTGTAAGGCAGATAACTCTGAAACTCTTCGAGCCGAAGAGATAGCTACCAAAAACAAAACTTTCCAAGATAAAAGCTTGATATCTATGGGATGCAAAGGTTCAAACGGAACCCCTTGAAGAACTTTAAGAACTAAATTTAAACCCCATGGCGGAGCAACAGGTTTAAACACAGGCTTGATTCTAACTAAAGCCTGACAAAACGCCTGAACGTCTGGAACATCTGCCAGACGCTTGTGCAGAAGAATAGACAGAGCAGAAATCTGTCCCTTTAAGGAACTAGCTGACAATCCCTTCTCTAATCCTTCTTGGAGAAAAGACAATATCCTGGTAATCCTGACTTGGATTCACACCAATGAAGATATTTACACCATATCTTATGATAGATTTTCCTGGTGACAGGCTTTCGAGCCTGAATCAAGGTATCAATGACCGACTCGGAGAAACCACGTTTTGATAAAATCAAGTGTTCAATCTCTAAGCAGTCAGCCACAGAGAAATTAGATTTGGATGTTTGAATGGACCTTGGAGTAGAAGTTCCTGCCTCAGCTGCAGAGTCCATGGTGGAAAGGATGACATGTCCACCAGATCTGCATACCAAGTCCTGCGTGGCCACGCAGGTGCTATCAAAATCACTGAAGCTCTCTCCTGCTTGATCTTGGCAATCAGACGAGGGAGGAGAGGAAATGGTGGGAACACATAAGCCAGGCTGAAGGACCAGGGCACTGCTAGAGCATCTATCAGCGCTGCCTGGGGATCCCTTGACCTGGACCCGTAACAAGGAAGCTTGGCGTTCTGACGAGACGCCTTCAGATCCAGTTCTGGTTTGCCCCATAGTTGAATCAGCTGGGCAAATACCTCCGGATGGAGCTCCCACTCCCCGGATGAAAAGTCTGCCGACTTAGAAAATCCGCCTCCCAGTTCTCTACTCCTGGGATATGGATAGCTGAGAGATGGCAAGAGTGAACCTCTGCCCATAGAATTATCTTTGAAACCTCCAACATTGCCAGGGGGCTTCTTGTTCCCCCCTGATGGTTGATATAGGCTACAGTCGTGATATTGTCCGACTGAAATCTGATGAACCTGACTGCAGCTAGTTGAGGCCAAGCCTGAAGAGCATTGAATATCGCTCTCAGTTCCAGAATGTTTATCGGAAGGAGGGCTTCCTCCTGAGTCCACGAACCCTGAGCCTTCAGGGAGTTCAAGACTGCGCCCCAGCCCAGAAGGCTGGCATCTGTCGTCACTATAGACCACTCTGGCCTGCGGAAACTCATTCCTCTGGACAGATGGACCCGAGATAACCACCAGAGAAGAGAATCCCTGGTCTCTTGATCCAGATTTAGCAGAGGGGACAAATCTGTGTAGACCCCATTCCACTGATTGAGCATGCAAAGTTGCAGTGGTCTGAGATGTAGGCAGGCAAACGGAACTATGTCCATTGCCGCTACCATTAGGCCGATTACTTCCATACACTGAGCCATTAACGGCCGAGAAGTGGAATGAAGAGCACGGCAAGAAGTTAGAAGCTTTGATAACCTGACCTCTGTCAGAAAAAATTTCATTTCTACTGAATCTATCAGTGTTCCTAGGAAGGAAACTCTTGTGAGAGGGGAGAGAGAACTCTTTTCTTCGTTCACCTTCCACCCGTGAGACCTCAGAAAGGCCAGAACAATGTCCATATGGGACTTGGCGATTTGAAAAGTCGACGCCTGTATCAGAATGTCGTCTAGGTAAGGAGCCACCGCTATGCCCCGTGGCCTTAGAACCGCCAGTAGGGACCCTAGAACCTTCGTAAAGATTCTTGGTGCCGTGGCTAACCCGAAGGGAAGAGCCACAAACTGGTAATGCCTGTCTAAGAAGGCGAACCTGAGGAACTGATGATGATCTCTGTGAATCGGAATGTGGAGATAAGCATCCTTTAAGTCCACCGTAGTCATATATTGACCCTCCTGGATCATAGGGAGGATGGTTCGGATAGTCTCCATCTTGAAGGATGGGACTCTGAGAAATTTGTTTAGGATCTTGAGATCCAAGATTGGTCTGAAAGTTCCCTCTTTTTTGGGAACTATAAACAGATTTGAATAGAAGCCCTGCCCCTGTTCCTCCCTTGGAACTGGGTGGATCACTCCCATAACCAGTAGGTCTTGAACACAACATAAGAATGCCTCTCTCTTTATCTGGTTTACAGATAATTGTGAGAGATGAAATCTCCCCTTTGGATATGAAGCTTTGAAGTCCAGAAGATATCCCTGGGAAACAATCGCTAATGCCCAGGGATCCTTGACGTCTCTTGCCCAAGCCTGGGCGAAGAGAGAAGTCTGCCCCCTACTAGATCCGGTCCCAGATTGGGGGCTACTCCTTCATGCTGTCTTAGAGGCGGCAGCAGGTTTTTTTGGCCTGCTTACCCTTGTTCCAAGCCTGGTTCGGTCTCCAGACTGGTTTGGACTGGGCGAAATTTCCCTCTTGTTTTGCATTAGAGGAAAGTGAAGCTGCGCCCCTCTTGAAGTTTCGAAATGAACGAAAATTATTCTGTTTGGTCCTTAATTTATTGGACCTATCCTGAGGAAGGGCGTGACCTTTTCTTCCAGTAATATCAGAAATTATCTCCTTCAGGCCCGGCCCGAATAGGGTCTGTCCTTTGAAGGGGATGTTAAGAAGCTTAGACTTTGAAGTAACATCTGCTGACCAGGACTTAAGCCATAGCGCCCTGCGTGCCAGAATGGCAAAACCTGAATTCTTAGCCGTTAGTTTGGTTAGATGAAAAACGGCATCAGAAATAAAGGAATTAGCTAACTTGAGAGCTTTAATCCTGTCTAAAATATCATCTAACGGGGTCTCCACCTGTAGAGCCTCCTCAAGAGACTCGAACCAAAAAGCCGCTGCAGCAGTAACTGGGGCAATGCATGCAAGAGGCTGGAGAATAAAACCTTGATGGATAAAAATTTTCTTAAGGAGACCCTCCAATTTTTTATCCATAGGATCTAAGAAAGCACAACTGTCCTCGACGGGGATAGTTGTACGCTTAGCTAGGGTAGAAACAGCACCCTCCACCTTAGGGACTGCCTGCCACGAGTCTCGTATAGCGACATCTATGGGAAACATCTTTTTAAAAGCAGGAGGGGGAGAGAACGGAACACCTGGTTTATCCCATTCCTTAGTAATAATTTCCGAAAACCTCTTAGGGACTGGAAAAACATCAGTGTAAACAGGCACTGCAAAGTATTTGTCCATTTTACACAATTTTCTGGAACTACAATGGGGTCACAGTCATCCAGAGTCGCTAAAACCTCCCTGAGCAATAAGCGGAGATGTTCAAGCTTAAATTTAAAGGCTGTCATTTCAGAATCGGACTGAAGTAACGTCTTCCCTGAATCTGAAATCTCACCCTCAGATAGCAACTCCCTTGCCACGGCTTCGGAGCATTGTGAGGGTATATTGGACATAGCTACTAAAGCGCTTTCCTTGTAACCCTGGCAGTTTGGACAATACCTCTGTGAGGGTATTAGTCATAACTGCCGCAATGTCTTGTAAGGTAAACGCATTGGACGCGCTAGATGTACTTGGTGTCACTTGAGCGGGAGTTATAGGTTCTGACACGTGGGGAGAGCTAGATGGCATAACCTCCCTTTTGTCAGTCTGAGAAACCTCTGGTGATAAATCTTTAAATGCCATAATATGGTCTTTATAATTTATAGAAATTTCAGTACATTTGGTACACATTCTAAGAGGGGGTTCCACAATGGCTTCTAAACATATTGAACAAGGAGTTTCCTCTATGTCAGACATGTTTAACAGACTAGTAATGAGACCAGCAAGCTTGGAAAACACTTTAATAAATGTGAAACAGCAATTAAATACTGTGGCTCCTACCTGCCCTGAAATACGATTTAGGAAAGAAATAAGCCCTCTATAGTGGTCCTCAGATGCCAGAGGACTCCTTTAGGGAAGCTGGATGTCTCAGTCTGAATATGAACTGCACATCTAGAGCACGAAAAAAGCCTCTATGTTAGAGGGCCTTAAGAAAATACTCCTAGGAGTATCTGACTAGCCATGTGGAAACTAGGCCCCCCCAAAAAAAAACGATTTATCACCCTCAGAGAAAAACGTTCTTTCTATATAACATGTAAACATTTTGTCACTAAGAAATATGAGTATTAACATGAATATTACCCTTTTTTGTAAGCATGATCCCAGTCGTTGTTAAATCACTGTATCAGGCTTACCTCAATTATACAAGGCTCTGTCAGCATTTTCTAGATCTTATCATCTCTCTAGAAATAAATATACTGAACATACCTCAAAGCAGGTAAACTGCAAACCGTTCCCCCAACTGAAGTCTATCCCATACTCTTCAGCTATGCGTGAGAACAGCAATGGACCTTAGTTACAAACCGCTAAGATCATCAACCTCCAGGCAGATTCTTCTTCTAATTTCTGCCTGAGAGTAAAACAGTACAAGCCCGGTACCGTTTAAAAATAACAAACTTTTGATTGAAGGTAAAGCTACACTAAGTCACCACATATCTCTTGATACTTCCTATCTTGTCAAGAGCTGCAAGAGAATGACTGGGGGTGGCAGTTAGGGGAGGAGCTATATAGACAGCTCTGCTGTGGGTGTCCTCTTTCAGCTTCCTGTTGGGAAGGAGAATATCCCACAAGTAATGGATGAACCAGTGGACTGGATACACCTTACAAGAGAAACCTGAATTCTTTGCCGCTAATTTAGCCAGTTGAAAAGCGGCATCTGTAATGAAAGAATTAGCTAGCTTGAGAGCCCTAATTCTATCCAGAATATCATCTAATGGGGTCTCAACCTTAAGAGCCTCCTCTAGAGCCTCGAACCAAAACGCAGCTGCAGTAGTTACAGGAACAAAACACACTATAGGTTGAAGAAGAAAACCCTGATGAATAAATATTTTCTTTAGAAGACCCTCTAATTTTTATCCATAGGATCTTTGAAAGCACAACTGTCCTCAATAGGTATAGTTGTACGCTTAGCCAGGGTAGAAATAGCTCCCTCCACCTTAGGGACCGTCTGCCTCGAATCCCGAATGGTGTCTGATATGGGAAACATTTTCTTAAAAGTAGGAGGGGGAGAAAACGGAATACCTGGTCTGTCCTACTCCTTAGTAACAATGTCCGAAATCCTCTTAGGGACCGGAAAAACATTAGTGTAAGCAGGAACCTCTAGATATCTATCCATTTTACACAATTTCTCTGGTGGAATTACAATAGGGTCACAATCATCCAGAGTCGCTAAAACTTCTGTGAGCAACAAGCGGAGGTGTTCTAGCTTAAATTTAAAAGCCGTCATATCTGAGTCTGTCTGAGGTAACATCTTTCCTGATTTAGAAAGCTCTCCCTCAGACAGCAACTCCCTCACCCCCAACTCAGAACATTGTGAGGGTACATCGGAGATGGCTAATAAAGCGTCAGAGGGCTCAGCATTTACTCTCACACCGGACCTACTGCGCTTCCCCTGCAACCCAGGCAGTTTAGGTAAAACCTCTGTGAGGGTAGTATTCATAACTGCGGCCATATCTTACAGGGTGAAAGAATTAGACGCACTAGAAGTACTTGGCGTCACTTGTGCGGGCGTTAATGGTTGTGACACTTGGGGAGAATTAGATGGCAAAACCTGATTCTCTTCTGACTGAGAATCATCCTGCGACATACTTTTATCAGCTAAAATATGTTCTTTGCAATTTATTGCCCTTTCAGTGCATGAGGGACACATTTTAAGTGGGGGTCTACAATGGCTTCCAAACACATTGAACATTGGCTTTCCTCAATGTCAGACATGTTAAACAGGCTAGTAATGACCACAAACAGGCTTGAAAACACTTTATTTAGTCAAAAAATAACAATCTTAAAAAACGGTACTGCGCCTTTAAGAGAAAAAAAGCATACACGTTTTGCAAAACTGCTTTAAAATAATCAAATTGTTTCAAATTTTTGATATAAGTATTCAAATTATGCAGCTAAGTTTGCCCCACAAGGAAAGGAACACTTGACCCTTACTGTAAAAACCGGATAATTATGAACGTTTAAATCCGGTTAAAAACACCCCCTGCACCTCGCCACAGCCCTGCTGTGGCGCCTACCTAACCTCAGGGATCTGGAAAATAGGGTTAAAGCTTCGATTTGGCCCAATACTCTCACAAGGGCCCACCGGAGTTGGAGCTTGCTGCTTGCCTGTCAAATACAACTGCGCAACTGAGGTGCGAAAATAGGCCCCGTCCATCTCACTCAATGTCTATCAGCCCAAATGAACCGCACCAGAGCGGTCTCAAACTAGCCATGTGGGTTCTTAAACCCCAAAAAGAAGCCAAGTGTACCTTTTCATTAAAGCATCAAAAACTTTCCTGCCAAAAACATTATCAGCACTCCCAGTTAAATAAACGTTTGTCCACAAACATTCAAACTCAGTGTCAACCATTTTTTCTTAGCCCCTATATGCAAGCTTAGTAATAACCCTCTTCTTTTAGGATTACTGCTTACCCTTACCCTCATGGGGATACTGTCAGCCAATTCTGAAATACCACAGTCTCTCCAGAAAAAAATGACTGAACCTACCTCACTGCTTATAGCATGAAAAACGTTCCTCACACTGAAGTTTCTTAAGTACTCCTCAGCCATTCTGTGGGAACTGCTCTGGATCTTAGTGACAAATGCTAAGATCATTAGCCTCCAGGCAGAAGTCTTCATCCATCTGCTGCCTGAGAGAAAATAGTACATACCGGTACCATTTAAAAACATAATTTATGCTTACCTGATAAATTTATTTCTCTTGTGGTGTATCCAGTCCACGGATCATCCATTACTTGTGGGATATTCTCCTTCCCAACAGGAAGTTGCAAGAGGATCACCCACAGCAGAGCTTCTATATAGCTCCTCCCCTAACTGCCATATCCAGTCATTCGACCGAAACTAGCAGAGAAAGGAGAAACCATAGGGTGCAGTGGTGACTGTAGTTTAAAATATAGACCTGCCTTAAAAGGACAGGGCGGGCCGTGGACTGGATACACCACAAGAGAAATAAATTTATCAGGTAAGCATAAATTATGTTTTCTCTTGTTAGGTGTATCCAGTCCACGGATCATCCATTACTTGTGGGATACCAATACCAAAGCTAAAGTAAACGGATGAAGGGAGGGACAAGGCAGGTACTTAAACGGAAGGGACCACTGCCTGTAGAACCTTTCTCCCAAAAATAGCCTCCGAAGAAGCAAAAGTATCAAATTTGTAAAATTTTGAAAAGGTATGAAGTGAAGACCAAGTCGCCGCTTTGCAAATCTGTTCAACAGAAGCCTCATTTTTAAAGGCCCAGGTGGAAGCCACAGCTCTAGTAGAATGAGCTGTAATCCTTTCAGGGGGCTGCTGTCCAGCAGTCTCATAGGCTAAGCGTATTACGCTCCGAAGCCAAAAAGAAAGAGAGGTTGCCGAAGTCTTTTGACCTCTCCTCTGTCCAGAGTAAACAACAAACAGGGAAGATGTTTGACGAAAATCTTTAGTCGCTTGTAAGTAAAACTTTAAAGCACGGACTACGTCCAAATTATGTAAAAGACGTTCCTTCTTTGAAGAAGGATTAGGACACAATGATGGAACAACAATCTCTTGATTGATATTCTTGTTGGAAACTACCTTAGGTAAAAACCCAGGTTTTGTACGCAGAACTACTTTATCTGTATGGAAAATCAGATAAGGAGAATCACATTGTAAAGCTGATAACTCAGAGACTCTACGAGCCGAGGAAATAGCCATCAAAAACAGAACTTTCCAAGATAAAAGTTTGATATCAATGGAATGAAGGGGTTCAAACGGAACTCCTTGAAGAACCTTAAGAACCAAGTTTAAGCTCCATGGAGGAGCAACAGGTTTAAACACAGGCTTAATTCTAACCAAAGCCTGACAAAATGCCTGGACGTCTGGAACCTCTGCCAGACGCTTGTGCAAAAGGATAGACAGAGCAGAAATCTGTCCCTTTAAAGAACTAGCTGATAATCCTTTATCCAAACCCTCTTGGAGAAAGGACAATATCCTAGGAATCCATGAGTAATTCTTGGATTCACACCAATGAAGATATTTGCGCCATATCTTATGGTAGATTTTCCTGGTTACAGGCTTTCGTGCTTGTATTAAGGTATCAATGACTCGGAGAAGCCACGCCTTGATAAAATCAAGCGTTCAATCTCCAGGCAGTCAGTCTCAGAGAAATTAGATTTGGATGATTGAAAGGACCTTGTAGTAGAAGGTCTTGTCTCAGAGGCAGAGGCCAAGGTGGAAAGGATGACATGTCCACCAGGTCTGCATACCAGGTCCTGCGTGGCCACGCAGGCGCGATCAAGATCACCGATGCTCTCTCCTGTTTGATTTTGGCAATCAGTCGAGGGAGCAGAGGAAACGGTGGAAACACATAAGCCAGGTTGAAGAACCACGGTGCTGCTAGAACATCTATCAGCGTCGCTTCTGGGTCCCTGGAACTGGATCCGTAACAAGGAAGCTTGGCGTTCTGGCGAGACGCCATGAGATCCAATTCTGGTGTGCCCCAACGATGAACCAATTGAGCAAACACCTCCGGATGGAGTTCCCACTCCCCCGGATGAAAAGTCTGACGACTTAGAAAATCCGCCTCCCAGTTCTCTACACCTGGGATATGGATCGCTGATAGATGGCAAGAGTGAGTCTCTGCCCAGCGAATTATCTTGGAGACTTCTAACATCGCTAGGGAGCTCCTGGTTCCCCCTTGATGGTTGATGTAAGCCACAGTCGTGATGTTGTCCGACTGAAATCTGATGAACCTCAGGGTTGCTAACTGAGGCCAAGCTAGAAGAGCATTGGATATTGCTCTTAACTCCAGAATATTTATTGGGAGGAGTTTCTCCTCCTGAGTCCACGATCCCTGAGCCTTCAGGGAATTCCAGACTGCACCCCAACCTAGAAGGCTGGCATCTGTTGTTACAATTGTCCAATCTGGCCTGCGAAAGGTCATACCTTTGGACAGATGGACCCGAGATAGCCACCAGAGAAGAGAATCTCTGGTCTCTTGATCCAGATTTAGCAGAGGGGACAAATCTGTGTAATCCCCATTCCACTGACTGAGCATGCATAATTGCAGCGGTCTGAGATGTAGGCGCGCAAATGGCACTATGTCCATCGCCGCTACCATTAAGCCAATCACTTCCATGCACTGAGCCACCGAAGGGCGCGGAATGTAGTGAAGAACACGGCAGGAATTTAGAAGCTTTGATAACCTGGACTCCGTCAGGTAAATTTTCGTTTCTACAGAATCTATCAGAGTTCCTAGGAAGGAAACCCTTGTGAGGGGTGATAGAGAACTCTTTCCCTCATTCACTTTCCACCCATGCGAACTCAGAAATGCCAACACTATGTCCGTATGAGATTTGGCAATTTGGAAGTTTGACGCCTGTATCAGGATGTCGTCTAGATAAGGGGCCACTGCTATGCCCAGTGGTCTTAGGACCGCCAGAAGAGACCCCAGAACCTTTGTAAAAATTATTGGGGCTGTAGCTAACCCGAAGGGAAGAGCCACAAACTGGTAATGCCTGTCTAGAAAGGCAAACCTTAGGAACCGATGATGATCTTTGTGAATCGTTATGTGAAGGTAAGCATCCTTCAAATCCACTGTGGTCATGTACTGACCCTCCTGGATCATAGGTAGGATTGTCCGAATAGTTTCCATTTTGAACGATGGAACTCTGAGGAATTTGTTTAAGATCTTTAGATCCAAAATTGGTCTGAAGGTTCCCTCTTTTTTGGGAACCACAAACAGATTTGAATAAAATCCCTGTCCTTGTTCCATCTGTGGAACTGGATGGATCACTCCCATTATTAGGAGGTCTTGCACACAGCGTAAGAATGCCTCTTTCTTTATCTGGTTTACAGATAATCTTGAAAGGTGAAATCTCCCTTGTGGGGGGGAAGCTTTGAAGTCCAGAAGATATCCCTGAGATATGATCTCCAACGCCCAGGGATCCTGAACATCTCTTGCCCACGCCTGGGCGAAGAGAGAAAGTCTGCCCCCTACTAGATCCGTTGCCAGATAGGGGGCCGTTCCTTCATGCTGTCTTAGAGGCAGCAGCAGGCTTTCTGGCCTGCTTGCCTTTGCTCCAGGCCTGGTTAGATTTCCAGGCCGGCTTGGATTGCGCAAAAGTTCCCTCTTGTTTTGTAGCAGAGGAAGTTGATGCTGCACCTGCCTTGAAGTTTCGAAAGGCACGAAAATTAGACTGTTTGGCCCTTGATTTGGCCCTGTCCTGAGGAAGGGTATGACCCTTACCTCCAGTAATGTCAGCAATAATTTCCTTCAAACCAGGCCCGAATAGGGTCTGCCCCTTGAAGGGAATGTTAAGTAATTTAGACTTTGAAGTCACGTCAGCTGACCAAGATTTAAGCCATAGCGCCCTACGTGCCTGGATGGCAAATCCAGAATTCTTAGCCGTTAGTTTAGTCAAATGAACAATGGCATCAGAAACAAAAGAATTAGCTAGCTTAAGTGTTCTAAGCTTGTCAAGTATTTCAGTCAATGGAGTA
The DNA here is from genome assembly GCF_027579735.1 of Bombina bombina. Lineage (NCBI taxonomy): Eukaryota > Metazoa > Chordata > Amphibia > Anura > Bombinatoridae > Bombina > Bombina bombina. The sequence goes on along the minus strand of NC_069501.1, from coordinate 1,279,387,227 downwards.
GCTGTCTGAAAGGCCTCTTACAGAGACTCAAACCAGAACGCCGCAGCAGCAGTGACAGGAGCAATGCATGCAAGGGGCTGCAGGATAAAACCTTGTTGAATAAACATTTTCTTAAGGTAACCTTCTAATTTTTTATCCATTGGATCTGAAAAAGCACAACTGTCTTCGACAGGGATAGTGGTACGCTTTGCTAAAGTAGAAACTGCTCCCTCCACCTTAGGGACCGTCTGCCATAAGTCCCGTGTGGTGGCATCTATTGGAAACATTTTTCTAAAAATAGGAGGGGGGGAAAACGGCACACCGGGTCTGTCCCACTCCTTAGTAATAATTTCTGTAAACCTTTTAGATATTGGAAAAACGTCAGTACACACCGGCACCACATAGTATTTATCCAGTCTACACAATTTCTCTGGCACTGCAATTGTGTCACAGTCATTCAGAGCAGCTAAAACCTCTCCAAGCAACACCCGGAGGTTCTCAAGCTTAAATTTAAAAGTACTGTAGCAGCAAAGTCCAGCGCACCCGGCAGCAATGAGACTCAACAAATAAATATGCCAAGAAGTATACCTGTTTATTTAGAACATGTTGATCAAAGGGCTAAAACAAGCCAAATATGCCAAATGGCAAAATACTCCAACACGTAAGAAAAAGACAGCATATGACAGGCAGCAGGATGTGACTGTTGCCTTGGCAACATAGAGGGAGACAGTATGCTCCCTAGTGTTTGGGCCCTACGAGATACAAAACATACACCCTCTTTGACTATATCTACCAGGGTATCATCAGTGGTCAATATAGGGAGTGCCTTCCTGATTATGTCACAGATTTTACCATATTCCATGCTGTAAGAAGTGATGAATTTTAATTGTTTGGACCTATCTGTATTCTTTGATCTACCAGACACAAAAAGATCTTTTCTGTCAAGAAGATCAATATCTCGTTTAGTTTGTTGTAGATAATTAGGAGAATACCCTCTCTGGGCTAATCTTTCAGTTAGTTCACTGGAATGTTTTTCATAGCTCAATTGGTTGGTGCAGTTACGCTTAACCCTTATGTACTGACTCTTGGGGATAGACTGTATAGTGTGCTTTGGATGACATGATTTAGCATTCAAAATTGTATTTCCAGATGTGGGTTTACGGAACAATTCAATATCAATGCACGAAGACTGAAGATTAGAGTGTAACTCAATGTCCAAAAAGGAAATTGAATGTATGTCACTTTCCATAGTGAACCGTAGATTCAGAGCATTGTTCTGTAAATAAGCAAGAAACGATTCAAGGAGATCTACCGGACCCTTCCAAATCAACAAAATATCGTCGATATAACGACCAAAATAATGTATATACTCTTTGAAGGGGTTCCCATCTCCATAGACATGGGACAGCTCCCACCAACCCAAATAAAGGTTGGCATAGGAAGGGGCAAACTTTGCCCCCATTGCTGTTTCGCCCACATTCTTATTTTTCCTTTATTATTGGCTATACACTAATTAGTCCTTTCAGTGCTGTGATTGCACTACAGGTGTGTATTTAAGGCATTGAATTGTGGGAAACAAACATGGTCACTGAGGATTACTATGTAACAACATAAGGAAACACGTCTGACCTAATTTTTCTTTCCCCATCCTGCTGCCTGTCATATGCTGTCTTTTTCTTACGTGTTGGAGTATTTTGCCATTTGGCATATTTGGCTTGTTTTAGCCCTTTGATCAACATGTTCTAAATAAACAGGTATACTTCTTGGCATATTTATTTGTTGAGTCTCATTGCTGCCGGGTGCGCTGGACTTTGCTGCTACAGTGTTTCTTTGGTGGGCGTGGATGGAGCGCTCCTTTCTCCTTTGCACCGGAGCAGATGAGTGAATACTGATACGTCATCACGGACGTCAAGCAAGAGGGTGTGTACACTACGTGAAGAGCGTCACGTGACTGGATTTGACACGCTGTTGTGTCTGAGCGCTTCCCTGGCTGCGAGTGTTTAAATTTAAAAGTAGACATATCTGAATCAGGTTTCCCCGAGTCAGAGACGTCACCCACAGACTGAAGCTCTTCCTCAGCTTCTGCATATTGTGACGCAGTATCAGACATGGGCCTTAAAACATCTGTGCGCTCTGTATTACGTCTAACCCCAGAGCTATCGCGCTTTCCTCTGAATTCAGGCAGTCTGGCTAATACCGCTGACAGGGTATTATCCATGATTGCCGCCATGTCCTGCAAAGTAATCGCTATGGGCGTCTTTGATGTACTTGGCGCCATTTTAGCGTGAGTCCCTTGAACGGGAGTCAAAGGGTCCGACACGTGGGGAGAGTTAGTCGGCATAACTTCCCCCTCGTCAGAATCCTCTGGTGATAATTCTTTTAAAGATAACAGCTTATCTTTATTGTTTAAAGTGAAATCAATACATTTAGTACACATTCTCCTATGGGGTTCCACCATGGCTTTTAAACATAATGAACAAGGAGTTTCCTCTATGTCAGACATGTTTATACAGACTAGCAAGCTTGGAAAACACTTTAAATCAAGTTAACAATCAATATAAAAAAACGTTACTGTGCCTTTAAGAGAAACAAATTTTGCCAAAATTTGAAATAACAGTGAAAAAAGGCAGTTTAAACTAACGAAATTTTTACAGTGTATGTAACAAGTTAGCAGCGCATTGCACCCACTTGCAAATGGATGATTAACCCCTTAATACAAAAAACAGATTAACAAAACGAAAAATATGTTTTTTAAACAGTCATAACAACTGCCACAGCTCCTACTTTTGAAGCCTTTTGAGCCCTTCAGAGATGTCCTATAGCATGCAGGGGACTGCTGAGGGAAGCTGAATGTCACAGTTTGTAATTTTAACTGCACCAACTGTAACTTTTATACTATAACAGTGGAAAGCCTCAGGAAACTGTTTCTAGGCAAAAATAAAGCCAGCCATGTGGAAAAAACTAGGCCCCAATAAGTTTTATCACCAAAGCATATATAAAAACGATTAAACATGCCAGCAAACGTTTTATATTGCACATTAATCAGAGTATATACCTCTGATAGCAAGCCTGATACTAGTCGCTATTAAATCACTGTATTTATGCTTTAACTTACATTAATCCGGTATCAGCAGCATTTTCTAGCAAATTCCATCCCTAGAAAAACTTAACTGCACATACCTTATTGCAGGATACCCTGCACGCCATTCTCCCTCTGAAGTTACCTCACTCCTCAGACATATGTGAGAATAGCAGTGGATCTTAGTTACTTCTGCTAAGATCATAGAAAAACGCAGGCAGATTCTTCTTCTAAATGCTGCCTGAGATAAAATAGTACACTCCGGTACCATTTAAAAACAATAAACTTTTGATTGAAGAAAAAACTAACTATATTTTACCACTTTCCTCTTACTACCTCCAGCTATGTTGAGAGCTTGCAAGAGAATGACTGGATATGGCAGTTAGGGGAGGAGCTATATAGCAGCTCTGCTGTGGGTGATCCTCTTGCAACTTCCTGTTGGGAAGGAGAATATCCCACAAGTAATGGATGATCCGTGGACTGGATACACCTAACAAGAGAAATAAAAAACTCTTGCTTGAAGCAAATAAAAACTAAAACGTTATCACCTCTTTCACTTTACCCTTCCTAGTACTTAGAGTAGGCAAAGAGAATGACTGGGGGGTGGAGTTAAGGGAGGAGCTATATAGACAGCTCTGCTGTGGTGCTCTTTGCCACTTCCTGTTAGCAGGAGGATAATATCCCACAAGTAAAGGATGAATCCGTGGACTCGTCGTATCTTATAGAAGAAAACAAAATTTATGCTTACCTGATAAATTCCTTTCTCCTGTAGTGTGGTCAGTCCACGGGTCATCATTACTTCTGGGATATTAACTCCTCCCCAACAGGAAGTGCAAGAGGATTCACCCAGCAGAGCTGCTATATAGCTCCTCCCCTCTACGTCACCTCCAGTCATTCGACCAAGGACCAACGAGAAAGGAGAAGCCAAAGGGTGTAGTGGTGACTGGAGTATAATTTAAAAAATTTATAGACCTGCCATAAAAAACAGGGCGGGCCGTGGACTGACCACACTACAGGAGAAAGGAATTTATCAGGTAAGCATAAATTTTGTTTTCTCCTGTTAAGTGTGGTCAGTCCACGGGTCATCATTACTTCTGGGATACCAATACCAAAGCTAAAGTACACAGATGACGGGAGGGACAGGCAGGCTCTTTATACGGAAGGAACCACTGCCTGAAGAACCTTTCTCCCAAAAACAGCCTCCGAAGAAGCAAAAGTGTCAAATTTGTAAAATTTGGAAAAAGTATGAAGAGAAGACCAAGTTGCAGCCTTGCAAATCTGTTCAACAGAAGCCTCATTCTTAAAGGCCCAAGTGGAAGCCACAGCTCTAGTAGAATGTGCTGTAATTCTTTCAGGAGGCTGCTGTCCAGCAGTCTCATAGGCTAACCGAATTATGCTACGAAGCCAAAAAGAGAGAGAGGTAGCCGAAGCTTTTTGACCTCTCCTCTGACCAGAATAAACGACAAACAGGGAAGACGTTTGTCGAAAATCCTTAGTTGCCTGTAGATAAAATTTCAGGGCACGGACTACATCTAGATTGTGTAGCAGACGTTCCTTCTTCGAAGAAGGATTAGGACACAAAGATGGAACCACAATCTCTTGATTGATATTCCTGTTAGTGACCACCTTAGGTAGGAACCCAGGTTTAGTACGCAGAACTACCTTGTCTGAATGAAAAATCAGATAAGGAGAATCACAATGTAAGGCGGATAACTCAGAGACTCTTCGAGCCGAGGAAATCGCCATTAAAAATAGAACTTTCCAAGATAACAGCTTGATATCAATGGAATGAAGGGGTTCAAACGGAACACCCTGTAAAACATTAAGAACTAAGTTCAAACTCCATGGTGGAGCAACAGTTTTAAACACAGGCTTGATCCTAGCTAAAGCCTGACAAAAAGCTTGAACGTCCGGAACTTCTGACAGACGTTTGTGTAAAAGAATGGACAGAGCTGAAATCTGTCCCTTTAAGGAACTAGCGGATAAACCCTTTTCTAGACCTTCTTGTAGAAAAACAGAATTTATGTTTACCTGATAAATTACTTTCTCCAACGGTGTGTCCGGTCCACGGCGTCATCCTTACTTGTGGGATATTCTCTTCCCCAACAGGAAATGGCAAAGAGCCCAGCAAAGCTGGTCACATGATCCCTCCTAGGCTCCGCCTTCCCCAGTCATTCGACCGACGTAAAGGAGGAATATTTGCATAGGAGAAGTCATATGATACCGTGGTGACTGTAGTTAAAGAAAATAAATTATCAGACCTGATTAAAAAACCAGGGCGGGCCGTGGACCGGACACACCGTTGGAGAAAGTAATTTATCAGGTAAACATAAATTCTGTTTTCTCCAACATAGGTGTGTCCGGTCCACGGCGTCATCCTTACTTGTGGGAACCAATACCAAAGCTTTAGGACACGGATGAAGGGAGGGAGCAAATCAGGTCACCTAGATGGAAGGCACCACGGCTTGCAAAACCTTTCTCCCAAAAATAGCCTCAGAAGAAGCAAAAGTATCAAATTTGTAAAATTTAGTAAAAGTGTGCAGTGAAGACCAAGTCGCTGCCTTACATATCTGATCAACAGAAGCCTCGTTCTTGAAGGCCCATGTGGAAGCCACAGCCCTAGTGGAATGAGCTGTGATTCTTTCAGGAGGCTGCCGTCCGGCAGTCTCGTAAGCCAATCTGATGATGCTTTTAATCCAAAAAGAGAGAGAGGTAGAAGTTGCTTTTTGACCTCTCCTTTTACCAGAATAAACAACAAACAAGGAAGATGTTTGTCTAAAATCCTTTGTAGCATCTAAATAGAATTTTAGAGCACGAACTACATCCAAATTGTGCAACAAACGTTCCTTCTTTGAAACTGGATTCGGACACAAAGAAGGCACGACTATCTCCTGGTTAATGTTTTTGTTAGAAACAACTTTCGGAAGAAAACCAGGTTTAGTACGCAAAACCACCTTATCTGCATGGAACACCAGATAAGGAGGAGAACACTGCAGAGCAGATAATTCTGAAACTCTTCTAGCAGAAGAAATTGCAACCAAAAACAAAACTTTCCAAGATAATAACTTCATATCAACGGAATGTAAGGGTTCAAACGGAACCCCCTGAAGAACTGAAAGAACTAAATTGAGACTCCAAGGAGGAGTCAAAGGTTTGTAAACAGGCTTGATTCTAACCAGAGCCTGAACAAAGGCTTGAACATCTGGCACAGCTGCCAGCTTTTTGTGAAGTAACACAGACAAGGCAGAAATCTGTCCCTTCAAAGAACTTGCAGATAATCCTTTCTCCAAACCTTCTTGAAGAAAGGATAGAATCTTAGGAATATTTACCTTGTCCCAAGGGAATCCTTTAGATTCACACCAACAGATATATTTTTTCCATATTTTGTGGTAGATTTTTCTAGTTACAGGCTTTCTGGCCTGAACAAGAGTATCAATGACAGAATCTGAGAACCCTCGCTTTGATAAGATCAAGCGTTCAATCTCCAAGCAGTCAGTTGGAGTGAGACCAGATTCGGATGTTCGAACGGACCTTGAACAAGAAGGTCTCGTCTCAAAGGTAGCTTCCATGGTGGAGCCGATGACATATTCACCAGGTCTGCATACCAAGTCCTGCGTGGCCACGCAGGAGCTATCAAGATCACCGATGCCCTCTCCTGATTGATCCTGGCTACCAGCCTGGGGATGAGAGGAAACGGCGGGAATACATAAGCTAGTTTGAAGGTCCAAGGTGCTACTAGTGCATCTACTAGAGTCGCCTTGGGATCCCTGGATCTGGACCCGTAGCAAGGAACCTTGAAGTTCTGACGAGAGGCCATCAGATCCATGTCTGGAATGCCCCACAATTGAGTAATTTGGGCAAAGATTTCCGGATGGAGTTCCCACTCCCCCGGATGAAATGTCTGACGACTCAGAAAATCCGCTTCCCAATTTTCCACTCCTGGGATGTGGATTGCAGACAAGTGGCAGGAGTGAGTCTCCGCCCATTGAATGATTTTGGACACTTCTTCCATCGCCAGGGAACTCCTTGTTCCCCCCTGATGGTTGATGTACGCAACAGTCGTCATGTTGTCTGATTGAAACCGTATGAACTTGGCCTTTGCTAGCTGAGGCCAAGCCTTGAGAGCATTGAATATCGATCTCAGTTCCAGAATATTTATCGGGAGAAGAGATTCTTCCCGAGACCAAAGACCCTGAGCTTTCAGGGGTCCCCAGACCGCGCCCCAGCCCACCAGACTGGCGTCGGTCGTGACAATGACCCACTCTGGTCTGCGGAAGCTCATCCCCTGTGACAGGTTGTCCAGGGACAGCCACCAACGGAGTGAATCTCTGGTCCTCTGATCTACTTGTATCATCGGAGACAAGTCTGTATAGTCCCCATTCCACTGACTGAGCATGCACAGTTGTAATGGTCTTAGATGAATTTGCGCAAAAGGAACTATGTCCATTGCCGCTACCATCAAACCTATTACTTCCATGCACTGCGCTATGGAAGGAAGAGGAACAGAATGAAATATTTGACAAGAGTTTAGAAGTTTTGATTTTCTGGCCTCTGTCAGAAAAATCCTCATTTCTAAGGAGTCTATTATTGTTCCCAAGAAGGGAACCCTTGTTGACGGAGATAGAGAACTTTTTTCTACGTTCACTTTCCACCCGTGAGATCTGAGAAAGGCCAGGACAATGTCCGTGTGAGCCTTTGCTTGTGGAAGGGACGACGCTTGAATCAGTATGTCGTCCAAGTAAGGTACTACTGCAATGCCCCTTGGTCTTAGCACCGCTAGAAGGGACCCTAGTACCTTTGTGAAAATTCTTGGAGCAGTGGCTAATCCGAACGGAAGTGCCACAAACTGGTAATGCTTGTCCAGAAATGCGAACCTTAGGAACCGATGATGTTCCTTGTGGATAGGAATATGTAGATACGCATCCTTTAAATCCACCGTGGTCATGAATTGACCTTCCTGGATGGAAGGAAGAATTGTTCGAATGGTTTCCATTTTGAACGATGGAACCTTGAGAAACTTGTTTAGAAACTTGAGATCTAAGATTGGTCTGAATGTTTTCCCTCTTTTTTGGGAACTACGAACAGATTGGAGTAGAACCCCATCCCTTGTTCTCCTAATGGAACAGGATGAATCACTCCCATTTTTAACAGGTCTTCTACACAATGTAAGAATGCCTGTTTTTTTATGTGGTCTGAAGACAATTGAGACCTGTGGAACCTCCCCCTTGGGGGAAGCCCCTTGAATTCCAGAAGATAACCTTGGGAGACTATTTCTAGCGCCCAAGGATCCAGAACATCTCTTGCCCAAGCCTGAGCGAAGAGAGAGAGTCTGCCCCCCACCAGATCCGGTCCCGGATCGGGGGCCAACATCTCATGCTGTCTTGGTAGCAGTGGCAGGTTTCTTGGCCTGCTTACCTTTGTTCCAGCCTTGCATTGGCCTCCAGGCTGGCTTGGCTTGAGAAGTATTACCCTCTTGCTTAGAGGACGTAGCACTTGGGGCTGGTCCGTTTCTGCGAAAGGGACGAAAATTAGGTTTATTTTTGGCCTTGAAAGATCTATCCTGAGGAAGGGCGTGGCCCTTGCCCCCAGTGATATCAGAAATAATCTCTTTCAAGTCAGGGCCAAACAGCGTTTTCCCCTTGAAAGGAATGTTAAGCAATTTGTTCTTGGAAGACGCATCCGCTGACCAAGATTTTAGCCAAAGCGCTCTGCGCGCCACAATAGCAAACCCAGAATTTTTCGCCGCTAATCTAGCCAATTGCAAAGTGGCGTCTAGGGTGAAAGAGTTAGCCAATTTGAGAGCATGAATTCTGTCCAAAATCTCCTCATAAGAAGAATCTTTATTGAGCGCCTTTTCTAGTTCATCGAACCAGAAACACGCTGCTGTAGTGACAGGAACAATGCATGAAATTGGTTGTAGAAGGTAACCTTGCTGAACAAACATCTTTTTAAGCAAACCCTCTAATTTTTTATCCATAGGATCTTTGAAAGCACAACTATCTTCTATGGGTATAGTGGTGCGTTTGTTTAGAGTAGAAACCGCCCCCTCGACCTTGGGGACTGTCTGCCATAAGTCCTTTCTGGGGTCGACCATAGGAAACAATTTCTTAAATATAGGGGGAGGGACGAAAGGTATTAAGCAGGGCGCGGAGATGTTCCAATTTAAATTTAAATGTAATCACATCAGGTTCAGCTTGTTGAGAAATTTTCCCTGAATCTGAAATTTCTCCCTCAGACAAAACCTCCCTGGCCCCCTCAGACTGGTGTAGGGGCACTTCAGAACCAATATCATCAGCGTCCTCATGCTCTTCAGTATTTTCTAAAACAGAGCAGTCGCGCTTTCGCTGATAAGTGGGCATTTTGGCTAAAATGTTTTTGATAGAATTATCCATTACAGTCGTTAATTGTTGCATAGTAAGGAGTATTGGCGCACTAGATGTACTAGGGGCCTCCTGTGTGGGCAAGACTGGTGTAGACGAAGGAGGGGATGATGCAGTACCATGCTTACTCCCCTCACTTGAGGAATCATCTTGGGCATCATTTTCTCTAAATTTTGTGTCACATAAATCACATCTATTTAAATGAGAAGGGACCTTGGCTTCCCCACATACAGAACATAGTCTATCTGGTAGTTCAGACATGTTAAACAGGCATAAACTTGATAACAAAGTACAAAAAACGTTTTAAAATAAAACCGTTACTGTCACTTTAAATTTTAAACTGAACACACTTTATTACTGCAAATGTGAAAAAGTATGAAGGAATTGTTCAAAATTCACCAAAATTTCACCACAGTGTCTTAAAGCCTTAAAAGTATTGCACACCAAATTTGAAAGCTTTAACCCTTAAAATAACGGAACCGGAGCCGTTTTTATATTTAACCCCTTTACAGTCCCTGGTATCTGCTTTGCTGAGACCCAACCAAGCCCAAAGGGGAATACGATACCAAATGACGCCCTCAGAAAGTCTTTTCTATGTATCAGAGCTCCTCACACATGCATCTGCATGTCATGCTTCCCAAAAACAAGTGCGCAATAGAGGCGCGAAAATGAGGCTCTGCCTATGATTAGGGAAAGCCCCTAGAGGATAAGGTGTCCAATACAGTGCCTGCCGGTTATTTTACATAATTCCCAAGAATAAAATAATTCCTCAAAGCTATGAAGTATTAAAATATGCTTATATATCAATCGTTTTAGCCCAGAAAATGTCTACAGTCTTAAAAGCCCTTGTGAAGCCCTTTTTTTCTTTATGTAATAAAAATGGCTTACCGGATCCCATAGGGAAAATGACAGCTTCCAGCATTACATGGTCTTGTTAGAATGTGTCATACCTCAAGCAGCAAAAGTCTGCTCACTGTTTCCCCCAACTGAAGTTAATTCCTCTCAACAGTCCTGTGTGGAAACAGCCATCGATTTTAGTAACGGTTGCTAAAATCATCTTCCTCTCACAAACAGAAATCTTCATCTCTTTTCTGTTTCAGAGTAAATAGTACATACCAGCACTATTTTAAAATAACAAACTCTTGATTGAATAATAAAAACTACAGTTAAACACTAAAAAACTCTAAGCCATCTCCGTGGAGATGTTGCCTGTACAACGGCAAAGAGAATGACTGGGGAAGGCGGAGCCTAGGAGGGATCATGTGACCAGCTTTGCTGGGCTCTTTGCCATTTCCTGTTGGGGAAGAGAATATCCCACAAGTAAGGATGACGCCGTGGACCGGACACACCTATGTTGGAGAAAGACAATATCCTCGGAATCCTAACCTTACTCCATGAGTAACTCTTGGATTCGCACCAATATAAGTATTTGCGCCATATCTTATGATAAATCTTTCTGGTAACAGGCTTCCTAGCCTGTATTAAAGTATCAATAACTGACTCAGAAAAACCACGTTTTGATAAAATCAAGCGTTCAATTTCCAAGCAGTCAGCTTCAGAGAAATTAGATTTTGATGTTTGAAGGGACCCTGGATCAGAAGGTCCTGTTTCAGAGGTAGAGACCAAGGTGGACAGGATGACATGTTGTCATGATCCTGTCTAAAACTGTGCCTTTAATTCAGGATCTCCTCCCTTGTCTGTTCTCTATTTAAGACACACCTTCTCCTCACTGCATTGCTTGATTATTGCAGTCTGAGGATTGTTTGATTCATCCCTCTTCAAGGATTCAACAAGCCAAGTATCAGTTAAACCTTAACTCCTTTTTGGAAATTCAAGTCTTATTAAAGATATTATTGTTCTATTGCTTTTCATCACCACAACTACTTGTCAATTTGAATTTAAGCATTTCTAACCTCTCAAGCTTTTTCTACCATTACAGTCTATTCAAACACAGATCTGTCTACAACGAGGCGGGACTTCGCCTCAAGCGTGTATGCCCTGTGACGTCACACGCCGCAGCACAAGCTCTGCTGTCGGCGCGTCTCTCTCCCCACACATGCTGAATACTCAGCTCAGAGCCACACGCATAAACAAACAGTCGTGCCGACTTAAAACAAAAAACCCTAAGGATTTAAGGTATGTACATATCATTTAAAAGTTAAGCAGCTTTATTTTGAGATCTCCAACGTTTTCCAATAAATGCTATCCTCTCCACCTCGTAACTTAAGAGACTGTAAATCATCTAATGCCGGTCAATTCGAATGTGCATACATTAAACTCCATATTGTTGACAAAACATTCACAATACATCATGCTCATTTAATTTATAATTCTTTGGGGCTTATACAAATGTTTTATTACAATAAGACAGAACAGAGAGTACCATAGATACCAGTCATTCTAATGTCAAGTTATTATTTAATTTGAGTCTCCCTGACTGACAGAATTTCAGATCAGAGAAATATACAAAAATCACTTATCCTACAGAAATATTGTTTTCATTCAGGTTCCCTTTTACCCAGTCATGATATAAGGGAGAAAATGAAAACAAACACTCAGATTAATGGTGAAAATAAACTTTATTTTAATAAAAATAAATGTATTCTTCACACATGTCCACTAGATCTGCATACCAAGTCCTGCGTGGCCATGCAGGCGCTATTAGAATTACTGATGCTCTCTCCTGTTTGATTCTGGCAATCAATCGAGGAAGCATCGGGAAGGGTGGAAACACATAAGCCATCCCGAAGGTCCAAGGTGCTGTCAAAGCATCTATCAGAACCGCTCCCGGATCCCTGGATCTGGACCCGTAACGAGGAAGCTTGGCATTCTGTCGAGACGCCACGAGATCTATCTCTGGTTTGCCCCAACGTCGAAGTATTTGGGCAAAGACCTCCGGATGAAGTTCCCACTCCCCCGGATGAAAAGTCTGACGACTTAAGAAATCCGCCTCCCAGTTCTCCACTCCCGGGATGTGGATTGCTGACAGGTGGCAAGAGTGAGACTCTGCCCAGCGAATTATCTTTGATACTTCCATCATTGCTAGGGAGCTTCTTGTCCCTCCCTGATGGTTGATGTAAGCTACAGTCGTGATGTTGTCCGACTGAAACCTGATGAACCCCCGAGTTGTTAACTGGGGCCAAGCCAGAAGGGCATTGAGAACTGCTCTCAATTCCAGAATGTTTATTGGTAGGAGACTCTCCTCCTGATTCCATAGTCCCTGAGCCTTCAGAGAATTCCAGACAGCGCCCCAACCTAGTAGGCTGGCGTCTGTTGTTACAATTGTCCAGTCCGGCCTGCTGAATGGCATCCCCCTGGACAGATGTGGCCGAGAAAGCCACCATAGAAGAGAATTTCTGGTCTCTTGATCCAGATTCAGAGTAGGGGACAAGTCTGAGTAATCCCCATTCCACTGACTTAGCATGCACAATTGCAGCGGTCTGAGATGTAGGCGTGCAAAGGGTACTATGTCCATTGCCGCTACCATTAAGCCGATCACCTCCATGCATTGAGCTACTGACGGGTGTTGAATGGAATGAAGGACACGGCATGCATTTTGAAGCTTTGTTAACCTGTCTTCTGTCAGGTAAATCTTCATTTCTACAGAATCTATCAGAGTCCCCAAGAAGGGAACTCTTGTGAGTGGAAAGAGAGAACTCTTCTTTTCTTTCACCTTCCATCCATGCGACCTTAGAAATGCCAGTACTAACTCTGTATGAGACTTGGCAGTTTGAAAGCTTGAAGCTTGTATCAGAATGTCGTCTAGGTATGGAGCTACCGAAATTCCTCGCGGTCTTAGTACCGCCAGAAGAGCACCCAGAACCTTTGTGAAGATTCTTGGAGCCGTAGCCAATCCGAATGGAAGAGCTACAAACTGGTAATGCCTGTCTAGAAAGGCAAACCTTAGATACCGGTAATGATCTTTGTGAATCGGTATGTGAAGGTAAGCATCCTTTAAATCCACTGTGGTCATGTACTGACCCTTTTGGATCATGGGTAAAATTGTCCGAATAGTTTCCATTTTGAACGATGGAACTCTTAGGAATTTGTTTAGGATCTTTAAATCCAAGATTGGCCTGAAAGTTCCCTCTTTTTTGGGAACCACAAACAGATTTGAGTAAAACCCTTGTCCTTGTTCCGACCGCGGAACCGAATGGATCACTCCCATTAATAAAAGATCTTGTACGCAGCGTAGAAACGCCTCTTTCTTTATTTGGTTTGTTGACAACCTTGACAGATGAAATCTCCCTCTTGGGGGAGAGGATTTGAAGTCCAGAAGGTATCCCTGAGATATGATCTCTAACGCCCAGGGATCCTGGACATCTCTTGCCCAAGCCTGGACGAAGAGAGAAAGTCTGCCCCCCACTAGATCCGTTCCCGGATCGGGGGCCCTCGATTCATGCTGTCTTAGGGGCAGCAGCAGGTTTCCTGGCCTGCTTGCCCTTGTTCCAGGACTGGTTAGGTCTCCAGCCTTGTCTGTAGCGAGCAACAGCTCCTTCCTGTTTTGGTGCAGAGGAAGTTGATGCTGCTCCTGCTTTGAAATTACGAAAGGAACGAAAATTAGACTGTCTAGCCTTAGGTTTGGCTCTGTCTTGAGGCAGGGCATGGCCTTTACCCCCTGTAATGTCAGCGATAATTTCTTTCAACCCGGGCCCGAATAAGGTCTGCCCTTTGAAAGGAATATTAAGCAATTTAGATTTAGAAGTAACATCAACTGACCAGGATTTTAGCCACAGTGCTCTGCGCGCCTGAATGGCGAATCCGGAATTCTTAGCCGTAAGTTTAGTTAAATGTACTACGGCATCCGAAATAAATGAGTTAGCTAACTTAAGGGCTTTAAGCTTGTGTGTAATCTCATCTAATGGAGCTGATTCAAGTGTCTCTTCCAGAGACTCAAACCAAAATGCTGCTGCAGCCGTGACAGGCGCAATGCATGCAAGAGGTTGCAATATAAAACCTTGTTGAACAAACATTTTCTTAAGGTAACCCTCTAACTTTTTATCCATTGGATCTGAAAAGGCACAGCTATCCTCCACCGGGATAGTGGTACGCTTAGCTAAAGTAGAAACTGCTCCCTCCACCTTAGGGACCGTTTGCCATAAGTCCCGTGTGGTGGCGTCTATTGGAAACATCTTTCTAAATATTGGAGGGGGTGAGAACGGCACACCGGGTCTATCCCACTCCTTAGTAACAATTTCAGTAAGTCTCTTAGGTATAGGAAAAACGTCAGTACTCGACGGTACCGCAAAATATTTATCCAACCTACACAATTTCTCTGGTATTGCAACTGTGTTAGAATCATTCAGAGCCGCTAACACCTCCCCTAGTAATACACAGAGGTTTTCCAGCTTAAATTTAAAATTTGAAATATCTGAATCCAGTCTGTTTGGATCAGAACCGTCACCCGCAGAATGAAGCTCTCCGTCCTCATGTTCTGCAAATTGTGACGCAGTATCTGACATGGCCCTAATATTATCAGCGCACTCTGTTCTCACCCCAGAGTGATCACGCTTACCTCTTAGTTCTGGTAATTTAGCCAAAACTTCAGTCATAACAGTAGCCATATCCTGTAATGTGATTTGTAATGGCCGCCCAGATGTACTCGGCGCTACAATATCACGCACCTCCCGAGTGGGAGATGCAGGTACTGACACGTGAGGCGAGTTAGTCGGCATAACTCTCCCCTCGTTGTTTGGTGAAATATGTTCAATTTGTACAGATTGACTTTTATTTAAAGTAGCATCAATGCAGTTAGTACATAAATTTCTATTGGGCTCCACTTTGGCTTTAGCACATATAGCACAGATATCTTCCTCTGAATCAGACATGTTTAACACACTAGCAAATAAACTAGCAACTTGGAAATACTTTTCAAGTAATTTACTATAATATGCAAAACGTACTGTGCCTATAAGAAGCACAGAAAAAGTTATGACAGTTGAAAATTGATAAACTGAAAAGTTATAGCATCAAATCTTTGTAAAAAAACACACTTTTAGCAAAGGATTGCTCCCATTAGCAAAGGATAATTAACCCTGATAGCAGAAAAAAAATACAGAAATAAACGTTTTTTATCACAGTCAACTACAATCTCACAGCTCTGCTGTGAGTGATTACCTCCCTCAAAACAAGTTTTGAAGACCCCTGAGTTCTGTAGAGATGAACCGGATCATGCAGGGAAGACAATAAACTTCTGACTGAATTTTTTGATGCGTAGCAAAAGCGCCAAAAAAGGCCCCTCCCCCTCATACACAACAGTGAGAGAGATCAGTAAACTGTCATAAATTAAATAAAAACGACTGCCAAGTGGAAAAAATAGTGCCCAAAACATTTTTTCACCCAGTACCTCAGAAAATTAAACGATTTTACATGCCAGCAAAAAACGTTTAACATAAATAAATTAAGTGTTATTAAAAAGCCTGTTGCTAGTCCCTGCAAATTAGGCTAAAGTCTTATGCATACAGTATAATTCCAGTGAAGTGCCATTCCCCAGAATACTGAAGTGTAAAATATACATACATGACAGCCTGATATCAGTTGCTGCTACTGCATTTAAGGCTGAGTTTACATTATATCGGTATGGCAGAATTTTCTCATCAATTCCATTGTCAGAAAATAATAAGCTGCTACATACCTCTTTGCAGATTAATCTGCCCGCTGTCCCCTGATCTGAAGTTTACCTCTCCTCAGATGGCCGAGAAACAGCAATATGATCTTAACTACTCCGGCTAAAATCATAGAAAAAACTCAGGTAGATTCTTCTTCAAATTCTACCAGAGAAGGAATAACACACTCCGGTGCTATTATAAAATAACAAACTTTTGATTGAAGGTATAAAACTAAGTATAATCACCACAGTCCTCTCACACATCCTATCTATTCGTTGGGTGCAAGAGAATGACTGGAGGTGACGTAGAGGGGAGGAGCTATATAGCAGCTCTGCTGGGTGAATCCTCTTGCACTTCCTGTTGGGGAGGAGTTAATATCCCAGAAGTAATGATGACCCGTGGACTGACCACACTTAACAGGAGAAATATACCCCCTTCTGTGTGTTGCTTTTGTGTAATGTCCCCAGGTCTCCCACACAATTTATTAATAATTTTGCAACCTGGCTTGTTGGACATTTCTGCTCACATTCCTGGTGATTTCAAAAGCCATATGGAGATTCTCACTGCCCTTGTAAGTTTACTTTATCCTTTTAACCTCTCTGATTTATTTGTTTCTCCTACACACCAAGATGGCCACTCACATAATCTTCAAACTTCACCAAGTCCGTATTTGCTTCTTCTGACCACTCTCTGCTGGCAATGAGCAATATTACACTTACTGATCTCAACCACTGAATGCTCCTAAAATGATCCAGAGAAGTCTAAGCCCATAGACTCAACTTTTTAAGATGACTTCTGTCCACCTTCCCAGCTCTACTGCATCTCCTTGTTATCTTCTGTCTTTAATAAGGTTCCCCCTTCTACTATAATCGGAAGCCAATAAAATGTCTGCATTACAAGATTATGCAGCACTTATGCAGCTGATATTAAACATCCATTCTTCCCTTTTAATGACCCCCTTTGACTTTTCCATCACCTTTGTCTCAGAGCTAGTCTACTCTAATCAATTCAAAGCAAAATCTAAACTATCAGAAATAAACTAATCTTACACCACACCAACAGTCTTCTCCTCATACCACAACCAGCTAAGCTTAGTCTCACCCCAAACTCAGCTTGTTTGTATCTGTTACAGGCAGTAAATTCTAAAGCACATTTGACTATGAGCTGATTACAAAAATAAAAAGACAGATTCTAGAGTTAAGTTTTTTACATGGGGCTCATCTGAGCAGACTCTGTAAGGCACCTACTTGGTCTCTTAATACTATTACTAAATGTTTTTATTTCATTATTTTCTTCTTCACAGACAGCTTGTGTCAAAGACTTGCAGATGGTTCTTTGTTTGGACGAGGTGACTTTTTACCCACCACCCCCTTCATATGAGCAGCTGTGGTACTTACCTCATTAGTACCTGAATGTCACCACAGATGCATGCCGCGGCATTGGAAAGAACCGTTAACGGATTGATGAGGAAATCTAACAGGTAACTAATTACTTTTTTTAAATATAATTTTAAGGATATGAAACTGATTTGCTTTAATACTCATCTTCAAAATGTATAAATATTATGTTTTTTGTGTGCGACTTTTGGCCTTTAGTCCTACAGTGCGCAATAAATGGATTTATCAGTCTCACCTGCACAAGGGACTTGACGCTGGGCTGGAACACCATGTTCGTATTGAGGAGGAAGGACCGGAGCAGAGGCTGAGGGTGACAGGCGAGCTGAGCAATAATCCCCGTCAGCAAGAAGTTCACATACAGAGAGTTCTGCAACATGTTCTCCAGTTTGGTAAAGAGGACAGCGATGAAGGGACCTGTGACAAGACAGCAGGGTAGTGAGACGTCAATATGAGATATTAATAATACTGTCATATCACACACTACACAGCACATAGCTGTAATCTGAGACTGTCATATCACACACACTACACAGCACATAGCTGTAATGTGAGACAGTCATATCACACACTACACAGCACATAGCTGTAATGTGAGACTGTCATATCACACACTACACCGCACATAGCTGTAATCTGAGACTGTCATATCACACACTACATAGCACATAGCTGTAATCTGAGACTGTCATATCACACACTACATAGCACATAGCTGTAATCTGAGACTGTCATATCACACACTACACAGCACATAGCTGTCATCTGAGACTGTCATATCACACACTACACAGCACATAGCTGTAATCTGAGACTGTCATATCACACACTACACAGCACATAGCTGTAATCTGAGACTGTCATATCAAACACTACACAGCACATAGCTGTAATCTGAGACTGTCATATCACACACTACACAGCACATAGCTGTAATCTGAGACTGTCATATCAAACACTACACAGCACATAGCTGTAATCTGAGACTGTCATATCACACACTACACAGCACATAGCTGTAATCTGAGACTGTCATATCACACACACTACACAGCACATAGCTGTAATGTGAGACAGTCATATCACACACTACACTGCACATAGCTGTAATCTGAGACTGTCATATCACACACTACACAGCACATAGCTGTAATCTGAGACTGTCATATCACACACTACACAGCACATAGCTGTAATCTGAGACTGTCATATCACACACTACACAGCACATAGCTGTAATCTGAGACTGTCATATCACACACACTACACAGCACATAGCTGTAATCTGAGACTGTCATATCACACACTACACCGCACATAGCTGTAATCTGAGACTGTCATATCACACACTACACAGCACATAGCTGTAATGTGAGACTGTCATATCACACACTACACAGCACATAGCTGTAATCTGAGACTGTCATATCACACACTACACAGCACATAGCTGTAATCTGAGACTGTCATATCACACACTACACAGCACATAGCTGTAATCTGAGACTGTCATATCACACACTACACAGCACATAGCTGTAATCTGAGACTGTCATATCACACACTACACAGCACATAGCTGTAATCTGAGACTGTCATATCACACACTACACAGCACATAGCTTTAATGCGAGACTGTCATATCACACACTACACAGCACATAGCTGTAATCTGAGACTGTCATATCACACACTACATAGCACATAGCTGTAATCTGAGACTGTCATATCACACACTACACAGCACATAGCTGTAATCTGAGACTGTCATATCGCACACTACACAGCACATAGCTTTAATGTGAGACTGTCATATCACACACTACACAGCACATAGCTTTAATGTGAGACTGTCATATCACACACTACACCGCACATAGCTGTAATCTGAGACTGTCATATCACACACTACATAGCACATAGCTGTCATCTGAGACTGTCATATCAAACACTACACAGCACATAGCTGTAATCTGAGACTGTCATATCACACACTACACAGCACATAGCTGTAATCTGAGACTGTCATATCGCACACTACACAGCAGATAGCTGTAATCTGAGACTGTCATATCACACACTACACAGCACATAGCTTTAATGTGAGACTGTCATATCACACACTACACAGCACATAGCTTTAATGTGAGACTGTCATATCACACACTACACAGCACATAGCTGTAATCTGAGACTGTCATATCGCACACTACACAGCACATAGCTGTAATCTGAGACTGTCATATCACACACTACACAGCACATAGCTGTAATCTGAGACTGTCATATCACACACTACACAGCACATAGCTGTAATCTGAGACTGTCATATCACACACTACACAGCTGTAATCTGAGACTGTCATATCACACACTACACAGCACATAGCTGTAATGTGAGACTGTCATATCACACACTACACCACACATAGCTGTAATGTGAGACTGTCATATCACACACTACACAGCCGTAAAGTGAGACTGTCATATCACACACTACACCGCACATAGCTGTAATGTGAGACTGTCATATAAAACACTACACAGCACATAGCTGTAATCTGAGACTGTCATATCACACACTACACAGCACATAGCTGTAGTCTGAGACTGTCATATCACACACTACACAGCACATAGCTGTAATCTGAGACTGTCATATAAAACACTACATAGCACATAGCTGTAATCTGAGACTGTCATATAAAACACTACATAGCACATAGCTGTAATCTGAGACTGTCATATCACACACTACACCGCACATAGCTGTAATGTGAGACTGTCATATAAAACACTACATAGCACATAGCTGTAATGTGAGACTGTCATATCACACACTACACCACACATAGCTGTAATGTGAGACTGTCATATCGCACACTACACAGCACATAGCTGTAATGTGAGACTGTCATATAAAACACTACATAGCACATAGCTGTAATGTGAGACTGTCATATCACACACTACACCACACATAGCTGTAATGTGAGACTGTCATATCACACACACCACATATAGCTGTAATGTGAGACTGTCATATCACACACTACACAGCACATAGCTGTAATCTGAGACTGTCATGTCACACACTACACAGCACATAGCTGTAATCCGAGACTGTCATATCACACACTACACAGCACATAGCTTTAATGTGAGACTGTCATATCACACACACTACACAGCACATAGCTGTAATCTGAGACTGTCATATCACATACTACACCACACATAGCTGTAATGTGAGACTGTCATATCACACACTACACCACACATAGCTGTAATGTAAGACTGTCATATCACACACTACACACCGCACATAGCCGTAATGTGAGACTGTCATGTCACACACTACACAGCACATAGCTGTAATGTGAAACAGTCATATCATACACTACACCGCACATAGCTGTAATGTGAGACTGTCATATCATACACTACACCACACAGCCGTAATGGGAGACTGTCATATCACACAGACTACACCGCACATAGCTGTAATGTGAGACTGTCATATCACACACTACACCACACATAGCTGTAATATAAGACTGTCATATCACACACTACACACCGCACATAGCCGTAATGTGAGACTGTCATGTCACACACTACACAGCACATAGCTGTAATGTGAAACAGTCATATCACACACTACACCGCACATAGCTGTAATGTGAGACTGTCATATCACACACTACACCACACAGCCGTAATGGGAGACTGTCATATCACACAGACTACACCGCACATAGCTGTAATGTGAGACTGTCATATCACAAACTACACCACACAGCCGTAATGTGAGACTGTCATATCACACACTACACCGCACATAGCTGTAATGTGAGACAGTCATATCACACACTACACCGCACATAGCTGTAATGTGAGACAGTCATATCACACACTACACCGCACATAGCTGTAATGTGAGACTGTCATATCACACACTACACAACACAGCCGTAATGTGAGACTGTCATATCACACACTACACCGCACAACTGTAGCGGTAATGTGAGACTGTCATATCACACACACCGCACATAACCGTAATGTGCGACTGTTATATCACACACTACACCGCACATAGATGTAATGTGAGACTGTCAAATCACACACTACACCACACAGCAGTAATGTGAGACTGTCGTATCACACACTAAACCACACATAGCCGTAATGTAAGACTGTCATATCACACACACCACACATAACCGTAATGTGGAACTGTCATATAACACACTACACCGCACATAGATGTAATATGAGTCAGCCATATCACACAATACACCACACATAGCTGTAATGTGAGACTCTCATAACACACACTACACACCGCACATAGCCGTAATGTGAGACTCTCATAACACACACTACATATAACCCTAATGTGAGACTGTCATCACACACTACACCACATTAGCGACTCTGTCTCACCAGTAAAGGGCTGGCTGCCATTCTGTGCCCTCACGGGACTGCTGAGTATTAGTGTAATTGAATTGGCTCGGCACCTGCTGTCATCCTCCTCTCTAGTCACAAGATCTTGACCTTCCTCCTCATCGGCTGGACTTGCTTTGTGGCTCTCAGTCTGCACTTCCTCGCACTCTGCTGCCTCTCTCATGCTGTCCTCCATCTCCCGCAGTTCCTCTCCAAGTTTCTCAATGCTCACGTGAATCCCGTTAGCATCTGCTGGTGCTCGGTCCAAAAGCTCGTCTATTAAGGAGTCCACAGACTCTGGATTGTCCCACCGAGAAGCCCAATGTTGCTGTCCACACACAGAAGACTTCTCTTCAGAACCATTCTCTGGACCCAGCAGTGACTCCCCTTCCGCAATCCTCTGCGTCTCTCTAAGCTCTATTGGGTCCCTTTTCACCTTTTTGACCTCTATATCCTCAGAGCATCCCCCCTGTGTCAGTTTTCGTTGCAAGCCCCGAGAGTAACCAGCTTCATCTATTAATGTTCCATTAAACATGACTGGGCCACTCACTCTATCCCCTTGTAGGTCTGCATGCCCAACATCACCCTTCCCACCCTGCCCAACAATAGACCGACACTCCTGCCCTTCCTCCTGCAAACTTCGCTTTTTAGTCCTAGGCGTTATGCTATTCCGTCTCACCTCCCTCTCTTTGTGATCTTGGTTTCGCACAATGTGTGACGTTTGTGAGAAATAGTCAGGAGCTATGAAGACCTCCTCAGGGGTAGAAGGGGACAAACTACGGGGGCTGGGTTCTTCACCATCATAAGGAGCAGACCAGACATGACAAGCCCTAGCACATCGATCAATCCCTGCACGGGCCTCCTGCAGGTACTCTAGGTAGTTGTCATCAAGCTCAGACACTTCATCCCAGCACAGTGGGCCATGCCGAGGACTGACGGTGGTGGGTTCTGGTGATGAGAAGCTTTGGGAGCGAGCTGATGGACTATCAGGTGCTGTGCTGGACTGGCGCATGAAAAAACTCATGCGAGAAGGTGTAGAAGGCTTGGGCACCGTAGTGACAGATGAGGTGTCGATACTCGGACTCCCATGTGCTGCATTACATAAAGATACATTACACGCGGAGAGTGAGAAAATAGGAAGACGCTGATTTCAAGAGCTTACACATTACATACAACTATAGCAATTCCTTTATGTTTAGCCTCTAACATTTATGTAAATCAACCTCCCCTACTCACTCAGAGAGACAGATATACTTGTAACAGTTGTTTCTCTCCTTCCCCTACATTTTATATAGCAGTGCCTTGTTCCCCTATAGATGTATATATGTGATAGTTGTGTCTCTCTTTCACCTACAGATCATGTAGCAGTGCCTTGCTCCCCTATAGATGTATATATGTGATAGTTGTGTCTCTCCCTCCCCTACAGATTATATAGCAGTGCCTTGTTCCCCTATAGATGTATATATGTGATAGTTGTGTCTCTCCCTCCCCTACAGATCATGTAGCAGTGCCTTGTTCGCCTATAGATGTATATATGTGACGGTTGTCTATCTCCCTCCCCTACATATCATGTAGAAGTACCTTGTTCGCCTATAGATGTATATATATGACGGTTGTCTCTCTCCCTCCCCTACAGATCATGTAGCAGTACCTTGTTCGCCTATAGATGTATATATGTGACGGTTGTCTATCTCCCTCCCCTACATATCATGTAGCAGTACCTTGTTCGCCTATAGATGTATATATATGACGGTTGTCTCTCTCCCTCCCCTACAGATCATGTAGCAGTACCTTGTTCGCCTATAGATGTATATATATATATATATATGACGGTTGTCTCACTCCCTCCCCTACAGATCATGTAGCAGTACCTTGTTCGCCTATAGATGTATATATGTGACGGTTGTCTCTCTCCCTCCCCTACAGATCATGTAGCAGTACCTTGTTCGCCTATAGATGTATATATATATGACGGTTGTCTCTCTCCCTCCCCTACATATCATGTAGCAGTACCTTGTTCGCCTATAGATGTATATATATGACGGTTGTCTCTCTCCCTCCCCTACATATCATGTAGCAGTACCTTGTTCGCCTATAGATGTATATATATGACAGTTGTCTCACTCCCTCCCCTACAGATCATGTAGCATTACCTTGTTCCCCTATAGATGTATATATGTGACGGTTGTCTCACTCCCTCCCCTACATATCATGTAGCATTACCTTGTTCCCCTATAGATGTATATATGTGACGGTTGTCTCTCTCCCTCCCCTACATATCATGTAGCAGTACCTTGTTAGCCTATAGATGTATATATATGACGGTTGTCTCACTCCCTCCCCTACAGATCATGTAGCAGTACCTTGTTCCCCTATAGATGTATATATGTGACGGTTGTCTCACTCCCTCCCCTACATATCATGTAGCAGTACCTTGTTCCCCTATAGATGTATATATGTGACGGTTGTCTATCTCCCTCCCCTACAGATCATGTAGCATTACCTTGTTCCCCTATAGATGTATATATGTGATGGTTGTCTCACTCCCTCCCCTACAGATCATGTAGCAGTGCCTTGTTCCCCTATAGATGTATATATGTGATGGTTGTCTCACTCCCTCCCCTACATATCATGTAGCAGTACCTTGTTCGCCTATAGATGTATATATGTGACAGTTGTCTATCTCCCTCCCCTACAGATCATGTAACAGTGCCTTGTTCCCCTATAGATGTATATATATCACGGTTGTCTCACTCCCTCCCCTACAGATCATGTAGCAGTACCTTGTTCGCCTATAGATGTATATATATGACAGTTGTCTCACTCCCTCCCCTACAGATCATGTAGCATTACCTTGTTCCCCTATAGATGTATATATGTGATGGTTGTCTCACTCCCTCCCCTACATATCATGTAGCATTACCTTGTTCCCCTATAGATGTATATATGTGATGGTTGTCTCACTCCCTCCCCTACAGATCATGTAGCATTACCTTGTTCCCCTATAGATGTATATATGTGACGGTTGTCTCACTCCCTCCCCTACAGATCATGTAGCAGTACCTTGTTCGCCTATAGATGTATATATATGACGGTTGTCTCACTCCCTCCCCTACAGATCATGTAGCAGTGCCTTGTTCCCCTATAGATGTATATATATGACGGTTGTCTCACTCCCTCCCCTACAGATCATGTAGCAGTGCCTTGTTCCCCTATAGATGTATATATGTGATGGCTGTGTTTCTCCCTCCCCTACAGATGCCCTATATATGTAGTATTGGCACCTCTCCCTCCCTTATAGAATTGGTGGGTGCTCCTCACCTTTAGACCATGTAGCATGTTCCTCCTCTCGTTCAGAGACCAAGCTCTCCTTCCGGCAGCAGTGTGGGATGAGGGACAGGAATTTATCTGCCGTCTTTGAGTATAAGTCAAGGTCTCTGACAGCTCTCCGCTGGCTAAGCATAACATGGTTACAGGGAATCAAATACCTGCACAGAGAAGAAGCACAAAAACAAAATTTATGCTTACCTGATAAATGTATTTCTCTTGTGGTGTATCCAGTCCACGGATTCATCCATTACTTGTGGGATATTCTCCTTCCCAACAGGAAGCTGCAAGAGGATCACCCACAGCAGAGCTGTCTATATAGCTTCTCCCCTAACTGCCACCTCCCAGTCATTCGACCGAAGACAAGCAAGAGAAAGGAGAAACTATAGGGTGCAGTGGTGACTGTAGTTTAAAAATTAAAAAACACCTGCCTTAAAATGACAGGGCGGGCCGTGGACTGGATACACCACAAGAGAAATAAATTTACCAGGTAAGCATAAATTTTGTTTTCTCTTGTAAGGTGTATCCAGTCCACGGATTCATCCATTACTTGTGGGATACCAATACCAAAGCTATAGGACACGGATGAAGGGAGGGACAAGGCAGGCGCTTAAACGGAAGGCATCACTGTCTGTAAGACCTTTCTCCCAAAAATAGCCTCCGAAGAAGCAAAAGTATCAAATTTGTAGAATTTAGAAAAAGTATGAAGCGAAGACCAAGTCGCCGCCTTACAAATCTGTTCAACAGAAGCCTCATTTTTAAAGGCCCATGTGGAAGCCACCGCTCTAGTGGAATGAGCTGTAATTCTTACAGGAGGCTGCTGGCCAGCAGTCTCATAAGCTAAGCGGATTATACTTCTTAACCAAAAAGAAAGAGAAGTTGCTGAAGCCTTTTGGCCTTTCCTCTGTCCAGAGTAGACAACAAACAATGCAGATGTTTGACGAAAATCTTTAGTAGCTTGTAAATAAAACTTTAAAGCACGAACCTCGTCAAGATTGTGTAATAGACGTTCCTTCTTTGAAGAAGGATTAGGACACAGTGACGGAACAACAATCTCTTGATTGATATTCTTATTTGGTACCACCTTAGGAAGAAACCCAGGTTTGGTACGCAAGACTACCTTATCTGCATGGAAGATCAGATAAGGGGAATCACACTGCAAGGCAGATAACTCTGAAACTCTTCGAGCCGAAGAGATAGCTACCAAGAACAGAACTTTCCAAGATAAAAGCTTGATATCTATGGAATGCAGAGGTTCAAACGGAACCCCTTGAAGAACTTTAAGAACTAAATTTAAACTCCATGGCGGAGCAACAGGTTTAAACACAGGCTTGATTCTAACTAAAGCCTGACAAAACGCCTGAACGTCTGGAACATCCGCCAGACGCTTGTGCAAAAGAATAGACAGAGCAGAAATCTGTCCCTTTAAGGAACTAGCTGACAATCCCTCCTCCAATCCTTCTTGGAGAAAAGACAATATCCTGGGAATCCTGACTTTACTCCATGAGTAACCCTTGGATTCACACCAATGAAGATATTTACACCATATCTTATGATAGATTTTCCTGGTGACAGGCTTTCGAGCCTGAATTAAGGTATCAATGACCAACTCGGAAAAAACAAGTTTTGACAAAATCAAGCGTTCAATCTCCAAGCAGTCAGACGCAGAGAAATTAGATTTGGATGTTTGAAGGGACCTTGAAGAAGAAGGTCCTGCCTCAGCGGCACAGTCCAAGGTGGAAAGAATGACATGTCCACCAGATCTGTGTACCAAGTCCTGCGTGGCCACTCAGGAGCTATCAAAATCACCGAAACTCTCTCCTGCTTGATCTTGGCAATCAGACAAGGGATCAGAGGAAATGGTGGAAACACATAAGCCAGGTTGAAAGACCAAGGCGCTGCTAGAGCATCTATCAGTGCTGCCTTGGGATCCCTGGACCTGAACCCGTAACAAGGAAGCTTGGCGTTCTGACGAGACGCCATGAGATCAAGTTCTGGTTTGCCCCAAAGTTGAATCAACTGTGCAAACACCTCCGGATGGAGTTCCCACTCCCCCGGATGAAAAGTCTGTCGACTTAGAAACTCCGCCTCCCAGTTCTCTACTCCTGGGATATGGATAGCTGATAGATGGCAAGAGTGAACCTCTGCCCATAGAATTATTTTTGAAACCTCCAACATTGCTAGGGAACTCCTTGTTCCCCCTTGATGGTTGATGTAAGCTACAGTCGTGATGTTGTCCGACTGAAATCTGATGAACCTGACCGCAGCTAGCTGAGGCCAAGCCTGAAGAGCATTGAATATCGCTCTTAGTTCCAGAATGTTTATCGGAAGGAGTGTCTCCTCCTGAGTCCACAAGCCCTGAGCCTTCAGGGAGTTCCAGACTGCACCCCAGCCCAGAAGGCTGGCATCTGTCGTTACTATTGTCCAATCTGGCCTGCGGAAGGTCATACCCTTGGACAGATGGACCCGAGGTAACCACCAGAGAAGAGAATCCCTGGTCTCTTGATCCAGATTTAGTAGAGGGGACAAATCTGTGTAATCCCCATTCCACTGACTGAGCAAGCAGAGTTGCAGCGGTCTGAGATGTAGGCGGGCAAACGGCACTATGTCCATTGCCGCTACCATTAAGCCGATTACTTCCATACACTGAGCCACTGAAGGGCGAGAAGTAGAATAAAGAACACGGCAGGAATTTAGAAGTTTTGACAACCTGGCCTCTGTCAGGTAAATCTTCATTTCTACAGAATCTATCAGAGTTCCTAGGAAGGAAACTCTTGTGAGAGGGGATAGAGAACTTTTTTCTTCGTTCACTTTCCACCCATGCGACCTCAGAAATGCCAGAACAATGTCCGTGTGAGACCTGGCAACTTGAAAAGTCGACGCCTGTATCAGAATGTTGTCTGAGTAAGGGGCTACTGCTATAGCCCGCGGCCTTAGGACCGCTAGAAGGGACCCTAGAACCTTTGTAAAGATTCTTGGTGCCATGGCCAACCCAAAGGGAAGAGCCACAAACTGGTAGTGCCTGTATTGACCCTCCTGGATCATAGGAAGGATGGTTCGAATAGTCTCCATCTTTAAGGATGGGACTCTGAGAAATTTGATTAAGATCTTGAGATCTAAGATTGGTCTGAATGTTCCCTCTTTCTTGGGAACAACAAACAGATTTGAATAAAAGCCCTGTCCCTGTTCCTCCTGCGGAACTGGGTGGATCACTCCCATAACTAGGAGGTCTTGAACACAATGTAAGAATGCTTCTCTCTTTATCTGGTTTGCAGATAAAAGTGAGAGATGAAATCTCCCTTTTGGGGGAGAGGTTTTGAATTCCAGAAGATAACCCTTGGACACAATTTCCAATGCCCGGGGATCCTGGACATCTCTTGCCCAAGCCTGGGCGAAGAGAGAGAGTCTGCCCCCTACCTTCATGCTGTCTTAGAGGCAGCAGCAGGCTTCTTGGCCTGTTTCCCCTTGTTCCAAGCCTGGTTAGGTCTCCAGACCGGCTTAGACTGGGAAAAAGTTCCCTCTTGTTTTGTGTTAGAGGAAGTTGAAGCTGCGCCACTCTTGAAGTTTAGAAAGGGCCGAAAACTAGACTGTTTGGTCCTTAATTTGTTGGACCTGTCTTGAGGAAGGGTGTGACCTTTTCCTCCAGTGATGTCAGAAATGATCTCCTTCAGTCCAGGCCCGAATAGGATCTGTCCTTTGAAGGGAATGTTGAGAAGTTTAGACTTTGAAGTCACGTCAGCTGACCAGGATTTAAGCCATAGCGCCCTACGCGCCTAAATAGCAAAACCTGAATTTTTAGCCGTTATCTTGGTTAAATGAACAACGGCGTCAGAAACAAATGAATTGGCTAGCTTAAGGGCCCTAAGCTTGTCAATAATATCTTCCAACGGGGTTTCAACTTGTAGAGCCTCCTCTAGGGACTCAAACCAGAAAGCCGCGGCAGCAGTGACTGGGGCAATGCATGCAAGAGGCTGGAGAATAAAACCTTGTTGAATAAAAATTTTCTTAAGGTAACCCTCTAATTTTTTATCCATTGGATCTAGAAAAGCACAACTGTCCTCGACAGGGATAGTGGTACGCTTAGCTAGAGTAGAAACTGCTCCCTCCACCTTAGGGACCGTCTGCCATAAGTCCTGTGTAGCGGCGTCTATAGGAAACATCTTTTTAAAAACAGGAGGGGGACAGAATGGTACACCTGGTCTATCCCATTCCTTAGTAATAATTTCAGAAAACCTTTTAGGGATTGGAAAAACATCAGTGTAAGTAGGTACTGCATAGTATTTATCCAATCTACATAATTTCTCTGGGACTACAATAGTGTCACAGTCGTCCAGAG
This sequence comes from Bombina bombina, assembly GCF_027579735.1. Taxonomy (NCBI): domain Eukaryota; kingdom Metazoa; phylum Chordata; class Amphibia; order Anura; family Bombinatoridae; genus Bombina; species Bombina bombina. The sequence continues at coordinate 1,279,357,675 of NC_069501.1, read as the reverse complement.
TTGCTAAAACCTCCCTGAGCAATACGCGGAGGTGTTCAAGCTTAAATTTAAATGTAGACATATCAGAATCAGATTGAAGTATCTTCCCTGAATCAGAAAAATCACCCACAGATTGAAGCTCCCCTGCTTCAGCTTCATTATATTGTGAGGGTGTATCAGACATAGCTACTAAAGCGTCAGAGAGCTCTGTATTTATTCTAGTCCCAGAGCTGTCTCGCTTTCCTTGCAATCCTGGCAGTTTAGATAATACCTCTGTAAGGGTATGATTCATAACTGCCGCCATGTCTTGCAAGGTATACGCAATGGGCGCGCTAGATGTACTTGGCGTCCCCTGAGCGGGATTTATAGGATCTGACACGTGGGGAGAGTTAGACGGCATAACTTCCTCCTTGTCAATTTCTTCTGGTGATACATTTTTTAAAGCCAGAATATGGTCTTTGTAATCTATCGTAAAATCAGTGCATTTGGTACACATTCTAAGAGGGGGTTCCACAATGGCTTCTAAACATAATGAACAATGAGTTTCCTCTATGTCAGACATGTTTAAACAGACTTGTAATGAGCAAGCTTGGAAAACACTTTAATAACTGTGAACAAGCAAAAAATAAAAACGGTACTGTGCCTTTAAGAGAAAAAAACAATCACAGAAACTGCTAAAACAGTGAAAAAAGCAGTAAATCTTACGAAATTTTTACAGTGTGTATTATAGGCTGAAAGAGCATTGCACCCACTTGCAAATGGATGATTAACCCCTTAGTTTCAAAACCGGATAAAAAAAACGATATAAACGTTTTTAAACAGTCACAACAAACTGCCACAGCTCTACTGTGGCCCTACCTGCCCATACAACGACTTTGGAAGGTACAAAAACCCCTAAGAGAGGTCCTATATGTTCAGGGGACTCCTTCAGGGAAGCTGGATGTCTCAAGCTGCAAAAACTAATGGAAAATAGGCCCCTCCCAACCTGTACTCACAGTGAGAGGGCCTTAAAAAACTATCCCTAGGCAAAATCTAGTCAGCCATGTGGAAAAACTGGGCCCCAGAATAAAGTTTTATCACCAATATGAAATAAACGTTTATACACCTCAAGCAAACGTTATATCTATTCAGTAATGTGAGTAAATAATAAAAATATTACCCTTTACAGCAAGCATGATACCAGTTGTTATTAAATCACTGTAATCAGGCATACCTTAAATAAATCCGGTATTGTCAGCATTTTATAGCTTATCGTTTCTCTAGAAAAATTTAAAACTGCACATACCTCAGAGCAGGAGACCCTGCACGCTATTCCCCCAGCTGAAGTTACCCATCTCTTCAGTTATGTGTGAGAACAGCAATGGATCTTAGTTACAACCTGATAAGATCATCAAAGACCACAGGCAGACTCTTCTTCAACTTTCTGCCTGAGGCTAAAATAGTACAACTCCGGTACTATTTGAAAATAACAAACTTTTGATTGAAGATAAACTACATTAATGCACCACATCTCTCTAGCTGCTTCCCTTGTCGAGAGCTGCAAGAGAATGACTGGGAGGTGGCAGTTAGGGGAGGAGCTATATAGACAGCTCTGATGTGGGTGATCCTCTTGCAGCTTCCTGTTGGGAAGGAGAATATCCCACAAGTAATGGATGAATCCGTGGACTGGATACACCTTACAAGAGAAATATAGATTTTTTTTATTAAGGGATCATTAAAGTACAAAAATTTGCATGCTCTTATTTATTAGACGTGTAATTTTAGCACTAGTGGCCCTGCAAGTCTATATGTTTAACTCCACATAAACACACATTTAAAGTACCGCTCTAAAGCCACAGAGAAGTGCTGGCCCCAAGCAGATATAGCCTGTGAGCAGAGGAACTTGCATGGCCCATGGACTGCTGCTGCTGATTAACTCTCAAGCTGTACTTTACAGGGGTTAAACATATAGACTTGTAGGGTCGCTAGTGCAAAGGAATGAGAGCATCTGTGCACAATAATGTCCCTTTAAGAAGATATAGATGAACAAACCAGTTTCAGAATGATCAGTAGGACTACCTGGGGCTTGTATCTTTAATAAAATGAATGATTTGTATAAGACTGAGGAGTAAAATACCATGTACGTTTATTTAAACCATAAACCAAAGAGAATAAGTAGAATGAACAGTGAGTTCTGGAGGCCGGGAGCACTGCAGTAGTTATCACCTGAGCACCAGCTGCAGGAGGACGTCTTCACAGTTGAGGTTGAGCAGAGTGCGAAATAATGTGAGCGATACCATGCACAGCTGAAAGAGAAAAACAAAGACCAATCACAGAGTCAAAGTATTGCTAAACACTATACAGCATTAACAGGAATATCAGAGCATAAACACATTATATAGTCACAAAACCCTATATAGCATTACCATGAATATCAGAGCATAAACACATTATATAATCACAAAACCCTATACAGCATTACCATGAATATCAGAGCATAAACACATTATATAGTCACAAAACCCTATATAGCATTACCATGAATAGCAGTGCATAAACACATTATATAGTCACAAAACCCTATATAGCATTACCATAAATATCAGTGCATAAACACATTATATGGTCACAAAACCCTATACAGCATTACCATGAATATCAGCGCATAAAACTATTATATGGTCACAAAACCCTATACAGCATTACCATGAATATCAGTGCATAAACACATTATATGGTCAAAAACAAAATTTATGCTTACCTGATAAATTCCTTTCTCCTGTAGTGTGGTCAGTCCACGGGTCATCATTACTTCTGGGATATTAACTCCTCCCCAACAGGAAGTGCAAGAGGATTCACCCAGCAGAGCTGCTATATAGCTCCTCCCCTCTACGTCACCTCCAGTCATTCGACCAAGGACCAACGAGAAAGGAGAAGACAAAGGGTGTAGTGGTGACTGGAGTATAATTCAAAATTTTTTTTACCTGCCATAAAAAACAGGGTGGGCCGTGGACTGACCACACTACAGGAGAAAGGAATTTATCAGGTAAGCATAAATTTTGTTTTCTCCTGTTAAGTGTGGTCAGTCCACGGGTCATCATTACTTCTGGGATACCAATACCAAAGCTAAAGTACACAGATGACGGGAGGGACAGGCAGGCTCTTTATACGGAAGGAACCACTGCCTGAAGAACCTTTCTCCCAAAAACAGCCTCCGAAGAAGCAAAAGTGTCAAATTTGTAAAATTTGGAAAAAGTATGAAGAGAAGACCAAGTTGCAGCCTTGCAAATCTGTTCAACAGAAGCCTCATTCTTAAAGGCCCAAGTGGAAGCCACAGCTCTAGTAGAATGTGCTGTAATTCTTTCAGGAGGCTGCTGTCCAGCAGTCTCATAGGCTAACCGAATTATGCTACGAAGCCAAAAAGAGAGAGAGGTAGCCGAAGCTTTTTGACCTCTCCTCTGACCAGAATAAACGACAAACAGGGAAGACGTTTGTCGAAAATCCTTAGTTGCCTGTAGATAAAATTTCAGGGCACGGACTACATCTAGATTGTGTAGCAGACGTTCCTTCTTTGAAGAAGGATTAGGACACAAAGATGGAACCACAATCTCTTGATTGATATTCCTGTTAGTGACCACCTTAGGTAGGAACCCAGGTTTAGTACGCAGAACTACCTTGTCTGAATGAAAAATCAGATAAGGAGAATCACAATGTAAGGCGGATAACTCAGAGACTCTTCGAGCCGAGGAAATCGCCATTAAAAATAGAACTTTCCAAGATAACAGCTTGATATCAATGGAATGAAGGGGTTCAAACGGAACACCCTGTAAAACATTAAGAACTAAGTTCAAACTCCATGGTGGAGCAACAGTTTTAAACACAGGCTTGATCCTAGCTAAAGCCTGACATAAAGCTTGAACGTCCGGAACTTCTGACAGACATTTGTGTAAAAGAATGGACAGAGCTGAAATCTGTCCCTTTAAGGAACTAGCGGATAAACCCTTTTCTAAACCTTCTTGTAGAAAAGACAATATCCTCGGAATCCTAACCTTACTCCATGAGTAACTCTTGGATTCGCACCAATATAAGTATTTGCGCCATATCTTATGATAAATCTTTCTGGTAACAGGCTTCCTAGCCTGTATTAAGGTATCAATAACTGACTCAGAAAAACCACGTTTTGATAAAATCAAGCGTTCAATTTCCAAGCAGTCAGCTTCAGAGAAATTAGATTTTGATGTTTGAAGGGACCCTGGATCAGAAGGTCCTGTTTCAGAGGTAGAGACCAAGGTGGACAGGATGACATGTCCACTAGATCTGCATACCAAGTCCTGCGTGGCCATGCAGGCGCTATTAGAATCACTGATGCTCTCTCCTGTTTGATTCTGGCAATCAATCGAGGAAGCATCGGGAAGGGTGGAAACACATAAGCCATCCCGAAGGTCCAAGGTGCTGTCAAAGCATCTATCAGAACCGCTCCCGGATCCCTGGATCTGGACCCGTAACGAGGAAGCTTGGCATTCTGTCGAGACGCCATGAGATCTATCTCTGGTTTGCCCCAACGTCGAAGTATTTGGGCAAAGACCTCCGGATGAAGTTCCCACTCCCCCGGATGAAAAGTCTGACGACTTAAGAAATCCGCCTCCCAGTTCTCCACTCCCGGGATGTGGATTGCTGACAGGTGGCAAGAGTGAGACTCTGCCCAGCGAATTATCTTTGATACTTCCATCATTGCTAGGGAGCTTCTTGTCCCTCCCTGATGGTTGATGTAAGCTACAGTCGTGATGTTGTCCGACTGAAACCTGATGAACCCCCGAGTTTTTAACTGGGGCCAAGCCAGAAGGGCATTGAGAACTGCTCTCAATTCCAGAATGTTTATTGGTAGGAGACTCTCCTCCTGATTCCATAGTCCCTGAGCCTTCAGAGAATTCCAGACAGCGCCCCAACCTAGTAGGCTCGCGTCTGTTGTTACAATTGTCCAGTCCGGCCTGCTGAATGGCATCCCCCTGGACAGATGTGGCCGAGAAAGCCACCATAGAAGAGAATTTCTGGTCTCTTGATCCAGATTCAGAGTAGGGGACAAGTCTGAGTAATCCCCATTCCACTGACTTAGCATGCACAATTGCAGCGGTCTGAGATGTAGACGTGCAAAGGGTACTATGTCCATTGCCGCTACCATTAAGCCGATCACCTCCATGCATTGAGCTACTGACGGGTGTTGAATGGAATGAAGGACACGGCATGCATTTTGAAGCTTTGTTAACCTGTCTTCTGTCAGGTAAATCTTCATTTCTACAGAATCTATCAGAGTCCCCAAGAAGGGAACTCTTGTGAGTGGAAAGAGAGAACTCTTCTTTTCGTTCACCTTCCATCCATGCAACCTTAGAAATGCCAGTACTAACTCTGTATGAGACTTGGCAGTTTGAAAGCTTGAAGCTTGTATCAGAATGTCATACAAACAAGAAGTGGAGGTAATAGAGTCACTTCCACGAAAGAATGCGGTTTTAGCACTCACTGTCTTAACCTCATGTGCGGCGTTTACTTCCAGAGTATAAAACTTAACTTTTATTAGTTTAGCTAAAATAATTGGAGAAGGGGGAAAAAGAAGGGGGAAACATAAACAATTAAAAACCTAGGATAAAGTAGTCTTGTATAGATTGTGTTATATGCAATAATCTATGTAAATAGGCCTTTGGGGTATGATAGCCCAGATAATTATATTACAGTATAATCTATACAGAAATCTCTGCGGTACACCGGTTCAATTAAATAAGACTGAGTTGATGTAGTGTAGATTATTATAACGATACCCAGTAGAGAATTGCTTAAGCTCAGCTTAGTAGCACGGATGTCTTGTACAAAAAGAAATCAGTTAAATACTGATACAATATGTTTATGTATAAATATTGTTGTCATCCATCCTCTGAGACTTTAATTTATTAAATTAAAGTCTCAGAGGATGGATGACAACAATATTTATACATAAACATATTGTATCAGTATTTAACTGATTTCTTTTTGTACAAGACATCCGTGCTACTAAGCTGAGCTTAAGCAATTCTCTACTGGGTATCGTTATAATAATCTACACTACATCAACTCAGTCTTATTTAATTGAACCGGTGTACCGCAGAGATTTCTGTATAGATTATACTGTAATATAATTATCTGGGCTATCATACCCCAAAGGCCTATTTACATAGATTATTGCATATAACACAATCTATACAAGACTACTTTATCCTAGGTTTTTAATTGTTTATGTTTCCCCCTTCTTTTTCCCCCTTCTCCAATTATTTTAGCTAAACTAATAAAAGTTAAGTTTTATACTCTGGAAGTAAACGCCGCACATGAGGTTAAGACAGTGAGTGCTAAAACCGCATTCTTTCGTGGAAGTGACTCTATCACCTCCACTTCTTGTTTGTATGCTATTGTTGTGCGGTAGCACCCCTCCCTCTAACAGCATAGATTGATTTCATATTAACGAAACATTATTGACCACTATAGAAATACTGGGGAGTGTGTCTGAGTGTAGTGCCATTGCTCAAACTCGTTTCCAATTGTATCAGAATGTCGTCTAGGTACGGAGCCACCGAAATTCCTCGCGGTCTTAGTACCGCCAGAAGAGCACCCAGAACCTTTGTGAAGATTCTTGGAGCCGTAGCCAATCCGAATGGAAGAGCTACAAACTGGTAATGCCTGTCTAGAAAGGCAAATCTTAGATACCGGTAATGATCTTTGTGAATCGGTATGTGAAGGTAAGCATCCTTTAAATCCACTGTGGTCATGTACTGACCCTTTTGGATCATGGGTAAAATTGTCCGAATAGTTTCCATTTTGAACGATGGAACTCTTAGGAATTTGTTTAGGATCTTTAAATCCAAGATTGGCCTGAAAGTTCCCTCTTTTTTAGGAACCACAAACAGATTTGAGTAAAACCCTTGTCCTTGTTCCGACCGCGGAACCGGATGGATCACTCCCATTAATAAAAGATCTTGTACGCAGCGTAGAAACGCCTCTTTCTTTATTTGGTTTGTTGACAACCTTGACAGATGAAATCTCCCTCTTGGGGGAGAGGATTTGAAGTCCAGAAGGTATCCCTGAGATATGATCTCTAACGCCCAGGGATCCTGGACATCTCTTGCCCAAGCCTGGGCAAAGAGAGAAAGTCTGTCCCCCACTAGATCCGTTCCCGGATTGGGGGCCCTCGATTCATGCTGTCTTAGGGGCAGCAGCAGATTTCCTGGCCTGCTTGCCCTTGTTCCAGGACTGGTTAGGTCTCCAGCCTTGTCTGTAGCGAGCAACCGCTCCTTCCTGTTTTGGTGCAGAGGAAGTTGATGCTGCTCCTGCTTTGAAATTACGAAAGGAACGAAAATTAGACTGTCTAGCCTTAGGTTTGGCTCTGTCTTGAGGCAGGGCATGGCCTTTACCCCCTGTAATGTCAGCGATAATTTCTTTCAACCCGGGCCCGAATAAGGTCTGCCCTTTGAAAGGAATATTAAGCAATTTAGATTTAGAAGTAACATCAGCTGACCAGGATTTTAGCCACAGTGCTCTGCGCGCCTGAATGGCGAATCCGGAATTCTTAGCCGTAAGTTTAGTTAAATGTACTACGGCATCCGAAATAAATGAGTTAGCTAACTTAAGGGCTTTAAGCTTGTGTGTAATCTCATCTAATGGAGCTGATTCAAGTGTCTCTTCCAGAGACTCAAACCAAAATGCTGCTGCAGCCGTGACAGGCGCAATGCATACAAGAGGTTGCAATATAAAACCTTGTTGAACAAACATTTTCTTAAGGTAACCCTCTAACTTTTTATCCATTGGATCTGAAAAGGCACAGCTATCCTCCACCGGGATAGTGGTACGCTTAGCTAAAGTAGAAACTGCTCCCTCCACCTTAGGGACCGTTTGCCATAAGTCCCGAGTGGTGGCGTCTATTGGAAACATCTTTCTAAATATTGGAGGGGGTGAGAACGGCACACCGGGTCTATCCCACTCCTTAGTAACAATTTCAGTAAGTCTCTTAGGTATAGGAAAAACGTCAGTACTCGACGGTACCGCAAAATATTTATCCAACCTACACAATTTCTCTGGTATTGCAACTGTGTTACAATCATTCAGAGCCGCTAACACCTCCCCTAGTAATACACGGAGGTTTTCCAGCTTAAATTTAAAATTTGAAATATCTGAATCCAGTCTGTTTGGATCAGAACCGTCACCCGCAGAATGAAGCTCTCCGTCCTCATGTTCTGCAAATTGTGACGCAGTATCTGACATGGCCCTAATATTATCAGCGCACTCTGTTCTCACCCCAGAGTGATCACGCTTACCTCTTAGTTCTGGTAATTTAGCCAAAACTTCAGTCATAACAGTAGCCATATCCTGTAATGTGATTTGTAATGGCCGCCCAGATGTACTCAGCGCTACAATATCACGCACCTCCCGAGCGGGAGATGCAGGTACTGACACGTGAGGTGAGTTAGTCGGCATAACTCTCCCCTCGTTGTTTGGTGAAATATGTTCAATTTGTACAGATTGACTTTTATTTAAAGTAGCATCAATGCAGTTAGTACATAAATTTCTATTGGGCTCCACTTTGGCTTTAGCACATATAGCACAGATATCTTCCTCTGAATCAGACATGTTTAACACACTAGCAAATAAACAGCAACTTGGAAATACTTTTCAAGTAATTTACTATAATATGCAAAACGTACTGTGCCTATAAGAAGCACAGAAAAAGTTATGACAGTTGAAAATTGATAAACTGAAAAGTTATAGCATCAAATCTTTGTAAAAAACACACTTTTAGCAAAGGATTGCTCCCTTTAGCAAAGGATAATTAACCCTGATAGCAGAAAAAAAAAAAAAATACAGAAATAAACGTTTTTTATCACAGTCAACTACAATCTCACAGCTCTGCTGTGAGTGATTACCTCCCTCAAAACAAGTTTTGAAGACCCCTGAGTTCTGTAGAGATGAACCGGATCATGCAGGGAAGACAATAAACTTCTGACTGAATTTTTTGATGCGTAGCAAAAGCGCCAAAAAAGGCCCCTCCCCCTCATACACAACAGTGAGAGAGATCAGTAAACTGTCATAAATTAAATAAAAACGACTGCCAAGTGGAAAAAATAGTGCCCAAAACATTTTTTCACCCAGTACCTCAGAAAATTAAACGATTTTACATGCCAGCAAAAAACGTTTAACATAAATAAATTAAGTGTTATTAAAAAGCCTGTTGCTAGTCCCTGCAAATTAGGCTAAAGTCTTATGCATACAGTATAATTCCAGTGAAGTGCCATTCCCCAGAATACTGAAGTGTAAAATATACATACATGACAGCCTGATACCAGTTGCTGCTACTGCATTTAAGGCTGAGTTTACATTATATCGGTATGGCAGAATTTTCTCATCAATTCCATTGTCAGAAAATAATAAGCTGCTACATACCTCTTGCAGATTAATCTGCCCGCTGTCCCCTGATCTGAAGTTTACCTCTCCTCAGATGGCCGAGAAACAGCAATATGATCTTAACTACTCCGGCTAAAATCATAGAAAAAACTCAGGTAGATTCTTCTTCAAATTCTACCAGAGAAGGAATAACACACTCCGGTGCTATTATAAAATAACAAACTTTTGATTGAAGGTATAAAACTAAGTATAATTACCACAGTCCTCTCACACATCCTATCTATTCGTTGGGTGCAAGAGAATGACTGGGGGTGACGTAGAGGGGAGGAGCTATATAGCAGCTCTGCTGGGTGAATCCTCTTGCACTTCCTGTTGGGGAGGAGTTAATATCCCAGAAGTAATGATGACCCATGGACTGACCACACTTAACAGGAGAAAAACCCTATATAGCATTACCATGAATATCAGTGCATAAACACATTATATGGTCACAAAACCCTATACAGCATTACCAGGAATATCAGTGCATAAACACATTATATGGTCACAAAACCCTATATAGCATTACCATGAATATCAGTGCATAAACACATTATATGGTCACAAAACCCTTTACAGCATTACCATGAATATCAGTGCATAAACACATTATATGGTCACAAAACCCTATACAGCATTACCATGAATATCAGTGCATAAACACATTATATGGTCACAAAACCCTATATAGCATTACCATGAATATCAGTGCATAAACACATTATATGGTCACAAAACCCTATACAGCATTACCATGAATATCAGTGCATAAACACATTATATAGTTACAAAACCCCATACAGCATTACCATGAATATCAGTGCATAAACACATTATATGGTCACAAAACCCTATATAGCATTACCATGAATATCAGTGCATAAACACATTATATGGTCACAAAACCCTATATAGAATTACCATGAATATCAGTGCATAAACACATTATATAGTCACAAAACCCTATACAGCATTACCATGAATATCAGTGCATAAACACATTATATAGTCACAAAACCCTATACAGCATTACCATGAATATCAGTGCATAAACACATTATATGGTCACAAAACCCTACATAGCATTACCATAAATATCAGTGCATAAACACATTATATGGTCACAAAACCCTATATAGCATTACCATGAATATCAGTGCATAAACACATTATATGGTCACAAAACCCTATACAGCATTACCATAAATATCAGTGCATAAACACATTATATGGTCACAAAACCCTACATAGAATTACCATGAATATCAGTGCATAAACACATTATATAGTCACAAAACCCTATACAGCATTACCATGAATATCAGTGCATAAACACATTATATAGTCACAAAACCCTATACAGCATTACCATAAATATCAGTGCATAAACACATTATATAGTCACAAAACCCTATATAGCATTACCATAAATATCAGTGCATAAACACATTATATGGTCACAAAACCCTATATAGCATTACCATAAATATCAGTGCATAAACACATTATATGGCCACAAAACCCTATATATAGCATTACCATGAATATCAGTGCATAAACACATTATATAGTCACAAAACCCTATACAGCATTACCATAAATATCAGTGCATAAACACATTATATGGTCACAAAACCCTATATAGCAGAGCTTTCCAAACTTTTCATGTTGGTGACACACTTTTTAGACCTACATCATTTCGCGACACGGTAATTAATTCAGTTGTACTAGCAAAAAGGAGGATAAACTAACTTGTTTTAAAATATACGGACACATACATAAATTATATAATAATAATATGTATTTACAAGTAACAGTATGTATGTGCAAGAATTAAAAAAAAGTTTAATAACACCAATAGTTTAATAACACTTACTATTTTAATGGGATTTATGAGGTTGATGGGATGAACACAATTTCTGAATATTTGGTGGAATATTAGATAAAGACACTCGATTTTCATCATCAAGCATTTTTAAGCTTCCACTTCCTATCCATATATCAAGAGCAGGAGCAGCAATGCACTACTGGGAGCTAGCTGCAAAAAAAAACCTCTGACTTCAGCTCAGCGTTTAAGCTGCCGCCCTCAGAGCTCTATGAGTCCGACTGACTACTGCCCGTGCTGCAAACACACTGCTGTCCCACTCACTGACTACACATGCAGTCACAAGCCAATTAAGGAGACTACACATGCAGTCACGAGACAATTAAGGAGACTACACGTGCAGTCAGGAGCCAATGTGCCGCTAAAGCCACCAATGGGAATAGTTTCAGTTCCCACTAAGCTGCGCCCATTGGTTAAGATGATCTGTGACCCACTAGGTATCAATCATGTGTCAACCATGTGGTATGCATAGCAGGCAGGCGGAAAGTCAGAAACCCCAAAAAAAAATTAAAAAAAAAAAAAAAAATTAAAAAATTGTGCTGAAGCAGGGACACACCTACACACTGCTGCCGACACACTAGTGTGTCCCGACACACCAGTTTGGAAAGCACTGCTATATAGCATTACCATGAATATCAGTGCATAAACACATTATATAGTCACAAAACCCTATACAGGTGGCCCTCGTTTTACAATGGTTCAATTTACAACGTTTCAGAATAACAACCTTTTTTTTCCAGTCATGTGACTGCTATTGAAAAGCATTGAGAAGCAGTGCATTTATTAAAATAGCCAGTAGTCGGAGCTATCCGCTTGTGTTGCAGCAAAGCCAAGCAAGCTGAAATTAATCAGTTTAACCAGACCTCAGCTATCGAGCAGATTTTAAAGGAACAAGATCTTCCTGTCTATAAATCAGTCCAGATTGGAATGCATAGAAAGAACTGTTTGCAGAAAAATGCAAGTGAAGTCTGTGTTGTGTGATTATTTTATTAGGTTTATAATGCTGTTTAGCAAATGTTTTTGTTCATTTAACTTAGTTTAATTATTTATTCTGTGTTGTGTGATTATTTTATTAGGTTTATAATGCTGTTTAGCAAATGTTTTTGTTCATTTAACTTAGTTTAATTATTTATTCTGTGTTGTGTGATTATTTTATTAGGTTTATAATGCTGTTTAGCATTTAAAGTCTTCATTTCAAAGCTTTAAAAATAATGTATTAGGTGTTACTTATGACAATTTTGAGAGGGGCCTGGAACCTATCTCCCTCACTTCCCATTGACTTACATTATAAACTGGGTTTCAATTTACAACGGTTTCGATTTACAACCATTCCTTCTGGAACCTAACCCCGGCGTAAACTGAGGGCTACCTGTATAGCATTACCATGAATATCAGTGCATAAACACATTATATGGTCACAAAACCCTATACAGCATTACCATGAATATCAGTGCATAAACACATTATATGGTCACAAAACCCTATATAGCATTACCATAAATATCAGTGCATAAACACATTATATGGTCACAAAACCCTATACAGCATTACCATGAATATCAGTGCATAAACACATTATATGGTCACAAAACCCTATATAGCATTACCATGAATATCAGTGCATAAACACATTATATAGTCACAAAACCCTATAGAGCATTACCATGAATATCAGTGCATAAACACATAATATGGTCACAAAACCCTATACAGCATTACCATGAATATCAGTGCATAAACACATTATATGGTCACAAAACCCTATACAGAATTACCATAAATATCAGTGCATAAACACATTATATAGTCACAAAACCCTATACAGCATTACCATGAATATCAGTGCATAAACACATTATATGGCCACAAAACCCTATACAGCATTACCATGAATATCAGTGCATAAACACATTATATGGTCACAAAACCCTATACAGCATTACCATGAATATCAGTGCATAAACACATTATATAGTCACAAAACCCTATATAGCATTACCATGAATATCAGTGCATAAACACATTATATGGTCACAAAACCCTATACAGCATTACCATGAATATCAGTGCATAAACACATTATATAGTCACAAAAACATAATTTATGTAAGAACTTACCTGATAAATTCATTTCTTTCATATTAACAAGAGTCCATGAGCTAGTGACGTATGGGATATACATTCCTACCAGGAGGGGCAAAGTTTCCCAAACCTTAAAATGCCTATAAATACACCCCTCACCACACCCACAAATCAGTTTAACGAATAGCCAAGAAGTGGGGTGATAAGAAAAAAAGTGCGAAGCATATAAAATAAGGAATTGGAATAATTGTGCTTTATACAAAAAAATCATAACCACCACAAAAAAGGGTGGGCCTCATGGACTCTTGTTAATATGAAAGAAATGAATTTATCAGGTAAGTTCTTACATAAATTATGTTTTCTTTCATGTAATTAACAAGAGTCCATGAGCTAGTGACGTATGGGATAATGACTACCCAAGATGTGGATCTTTCCACACAAGAGTCACTAGAGAGGGAGGGATAAAATAAAGACAGCCAATTCCTGCTGAAAATAATCCACACCCAAAATAAAGTTTAACAAAAAACATAAGCAGATTC